>NC_088408.1:92598127-92898127 GCF_034236695.1 Oncorhynchus nerka | reverse complement strand
GGACCAGGATCTATTATGAGACCCGCAGGACCAGGATCAGGATCTATTATGAGACCCACAGGACCAGGATCTATTATGAGACCCGCAGGACCAGGATCTATTATGAGACCTATTATGAGACCTGCAGGATTAGGACCAGGATCTATTATGAGACCCGCAGGACCAGGATCTATTATGAGACCCGCAGGACCAGGATCTATTATGAGACCCGCAGGACCAGGATCTATTATGAGACCTGCGGGACCAGGATCTATTATGAGACCTGCAGGACCAGGATCTATTATGAGACCCGCAGGACCAGGATCTATTATGAGACCTGCAGGACCAGGATCTATTATGAGACCCGCAGGACCAGGATCAGGATATATTATGAGACCCACAGGACCAGGATCTATTATGAGACCCGCAGAACCAGGACCAGGATCTATTATGAGACCCACAGGACCAGGACCAGGATCTATTATGAGACAGGACCAGGATCTATTTTGAGACCCACAGGACCAGGATCAGGATCTATTATGAGACCCACAGGACCAGGATCTTTATGAGACCCACCAGGATCAGGACCAGGATCTATTATGAGACCCCAGGACCAGGATCAGGATCTATTATGAGACCCCAGGACCAGGACCAGGATCTATTATGAGACCCAGGACCAGGACCAGGATCTATTATGAGACCCACAGGACCAGGATCTATTATGAGACCCGACCAGGACCAGGATCTATTATGAGACCCCAGGACCAGGACCAGGATCTATTATGAGACCCACAGGACCAGGATCTATTATGAGACCCGCAGGACCAGGATCAGGATCTATTATGAGACCCACAGGACCAGGATCTATTATGAGACCAGGATCTATTATGAGACCCCAGGACCAGGATCTAGGATTATTATGAGAACCCCACCAGGACCAGGATCTATTATGACCCACAGGACCCTATTATGAGACCCCAGGACCAGGATCTATTATGAGACCCACAGGACCAGGACCAGGATCTATTATGAGACCCACAGGACCAGGATCAGGATCTATTATGAGACCCGCAGGACCAGGATCTATTATGAGAACCACAGGACCAGGATCTATTATGAGACCCACAGGACCAGGATATATTATGAGACCCACAGGACTAGGATCTATTATGAGACCCACAGGACCAGGATCAGGATCTATTATGAGACCCACAGGACCAGGATCTATTATGAGACCCACAGGACCAGGATCTATTATGAGACCCACAGGACCAGGAGCTATTATGAGACCCGCAGGACCAGGATCAGGATCTATTTACAGGACCAGGACCAGGATCTTTTATGAGACCCACAGGACCAGTATCTATTTTGAGACCCGCAGAACCAGGATCAGGATCTATTATGAGACCCACAGGACCAGGATCTTTTATGAGACCCACAGGATCAGGACCAGGATCTATTATGAGACCCATAGGACCAGGATGAGGATATATTATGAGACCCGCAGGACCAGGACCAGGACCAGGATCTATTATTATGACCAGGACCCTATTATAAGACCCACAGGACCAGGATCAGGATCTATTATGAGACCCACAGGACCAGGATCTATTATGAGACCCACAGGACCAGGATCTATTAAGAGACCCACAGGACCAGGACCAGGATCTATTATGAGACCCACAGGACCAGGATCTATTCTGAGACCCGCAGGACCAGAATCAGGATCTATTATGAGACCCGCAGGACCAGGATCTATTATGAGAACCACAGGACCAGGATCTATTATGAGACCCACAGGACCAGGATATATTATGAGACCCACAGGACCAGGATCTATTATGAGACCCGCAGGACCAGGATCTATTATGAGACCCACAGGACCAGGATCTATTATGAGACCTGCAGGACTAGGATCTATTATGAGACCCACAGGACCAGGATCAGGATATATTATGAGACCAACAGGACCAGGATCTATTATGAGACCCACAGGACGGATCTATTATGAGACCCACAGGACCAGGATCTATTATGAGACCCGCAGAACCAGGATCAGGATCTATTATGAGACCCACAGGACCGGGACCAGGATCTTTTATGAGACCCACAGGACCAGTATCTATTTTGAGACCCGCAGAACCAGGATCAGGATCTATTATGAGACCCACAGGACCAGGATCTTTTATGAGACCCATAGGACCAGGACCAGGATCTATTATGAGACCCCAGGATCAGGATCAGGATCTATTATGAGACCCACAGGACCAGGATCTATTATGAGACCCGCAGGACCAGGAGAGACCAGGACCAGGATCTATTATGAGACCTGCAGGACCAGGATCTATTATGAGACCCGCAGGACCAGTATATATTATGAGACCCGCAGGACCAGGATCTATTATGAGACCCGCAGGACCAGGATCTATGATGAGACCCACAGGACCAGGATCTATTATGAGACCTGCAGGACCAGGATCTATTATGAGACCTGCAGGACCAGGATCTATTATGAGACCCACAGGACCAGGATCTATTATGAGACCTGCAGGACCAGGATCTATTATGAGACCCGCAGGACCAGGATATATTATGAGATCCGCAGGACCAGGATCTATTATGAGACCTGCAGGACCAGGATCTATTATGAGACCCACAGGACCAGGATCAGGATCTATTATAAGACCCACAGGACCAGGATCAGGATCTATTATGAGACCCACAGGACCAGGATATATTATGAGACCCACAGGACTAGGATCTATTATGAGACCCACAGGACCAGGATCAGGATCTATTATGAGACCCACAGGACCAGGATCTATTATGAGACCCACAGGACGGATCTATTATGAGACCCACAGGACCAGGAGCTATTATGAGACCCGCAGAACCAGGATCAGGATCTATTATGAGACCCACAGGACCAGGACCAGGATCTTTTATGAGACCCACAGGACCAGTATCTATTTTGAGACCCGCAGAACCAGGATCAGGATCTATTATGAGACCCAGAGGACCAGGATCTTTTATGAGACCCACAGGATCAGGACCAGGATCTATTATGAGACCCATAGGACCAGGATCAGGATATATTATGAGACCCGCAGGACCAGGACCAGGATCTATTATGAGACCCGCAGGGACCAGGATTATGAGACCCACAGGACCATTATGAGACCCACAGGACCAGGATCCATGAGACCGCAGGACCAGGATCTATTATGAGACCTGCAGGACCAGGATCTATTATGAGACCCGCAGGACCAGGATATATTATGAGATCAGGACCAGGATCTATTATGAGACCGCAGGACCAGGACCAGGATCTATTATGAGATCCCAGGACCAGGACCAGGATCTATTATGAGACCCACAGGACCAGGATCTATTATGAGACCCACAGGACCAGGATATATTATGAGACCCACAGGACCAGATCTATTATGACAGGACCAGGATCTATTATGAGACCCACAGGACCAGGACCAGGATCTATTATGAGACCCACAGGACCAGGATCTATTATGAGACCCCAGGACCAGGATCTATTATGAGACCCACAGGACCAGGATCAGGATATATTATGAGACCCACAGGACCAGGATCTATTATCAGGATCTATTATGAGACCCACAGGACCAGGATCTATTATGAGACCCGCAGAACCAGGATCAGGATCTATTATGAGACCCACAGGACCAGGACCAGGATCTTTTATGAGACCCACAGGACCAGTATCTATTTTGAGACCCCAGACCAGGATCAGGATCTATTATGAGACCCACAGGACCAGGATCTTTTATGAGACCCACAGGATCAGGACCAGGATCTATTATGAGACCCAGGACCAGGATCAGGATATATTATGAGACCCACAGGACCAGGACCAGGATCTATTATGAGACCCACAGGACCAGGATCAGACCAGGATCTATTATGAGACCCAGGACCAGGATCTATTATGAGACCTGCAGGACCAGGATCTATTATGAGACCCCAGGACCAGGACCAGGATCTATTATGAGACCCGCAGGACCAGGATCTATTATGAGACCCGCAGGACCAGGACCAGGATCTATTATGAGACCCAGGACCAGGACCAGGATCTATTATGAGACCCAGGATCAGGACCTGGATCTATTATGAGACCCACAGGACCAGGATATATTATGAGACCCCAGGACCAGGATCTATTATGAGACCCCAGGACCAGGATCTATTATGAGACCCGCAGGACCAGGACCAGGATCTATTATGAGACCCAGGACAGGACCAGGATCAGGATATATTATGAGACCCACAGGACCAGGATCTATTAGGACAGGACAGGATCTATTATGAGACCCACAGGACCAGGATCTATTATGAGACCCGCAGAACCAGGATCAGGATCTATTATGAGACCCACAGGACCAGGATCTATTATGAGACCCACAGGACCAGTATCTATTTTGAGACCCGCAGAACCAGGATCAGGATCTATTATGAGACCCACAGGACCAGGATCTTTTATGAGACCCACAGGATCAGGACCAGGGTCTATTATGAGACCCATAGGACCAGGATCAGGATCTATTATGAGACCCGCAGGACCAGGACCAGGATCTATTATGATACCCGCAGGACCAGGATCTATTATGAGACCCACAGGACCAGGATCACCAGGACCAGGATCTATTATGAGACCCGCAGGACCAGGATCTATTATGAGACCTGCAGGACCAGGATCTATTATGAGACCCGCAGGACCAGGATATATTATGAGACCCGCAGGACCAGGACCAGGATCTATTATGAGATCCACAGGACCAGGACCAGGATCAATTATGAGACCCGCAGGACCTGGATCTATTATGAGACCCACAGGACCAGGATATATTATGAGACCCACAGGACCAGGATCTATTATGAGACCCACAGGACCAGGATCTATTTTGAGACGCGCAGGACCAGGACCAGGATCTATTATGAGACCCACAGGACCAGGATCAGGATATATTATGAGACCCACAGGACCAGGATCTATTATGAGACCCACAGGACCAGGATCTATTATGAGACCCACAGGACCAGGATCTATTTTGAGACCCGCAGGACCAGGACCAGGATCTATTATGAGACCCACAGGACCAGGATCTATTATGAGACCCGCAGGACCAGGATCAGGGTCTATTATGAGACCCGCAGGACCAGGATCTATTATGAGACCCACAGGACCAGGATCTATTATGAGACCCGCAGGACCAAGATCAGGATATATTATGAGACCCGCAGGACCAGGACCAGGATCTATTATGAGACCCGCAGGACCAAGATCAGGATCTATTATGAGACCCGCAGGACCAGGACCAGGATCTATTATGAGACCCGCAGGACCAGGACCAGGATCTATTATGAGACCCACAGGATCAGGACGAGGATCTATTATGAGACCCACAGGATCAGGATCTATTATGAGACCCGCAGGACCAGGATCTATTATGAGACCCACAGGACCAGGACCAGGATCTATTATGAGACCCACAGGACCAGGATCTATTATGCAGGACCAGAATCAGGATCTATTATGAGACCCGCAGGACCAGGATCTATTATGAGAACCACAGGACCAGGATCTATTATGAGACCCACAGGACCAGGATATATTATGAGACCCACAGGACTAGGATCTATTATGAGACCCACAGGACCAGGATCAGGATATATTATGAGACCCACAGGACCAGGATCTATTATGAGACCCACAGTACGGATCTATTATGAGACCCACAGGACCAGGATCTATTATGAGACCCGCAGAACCAGGATCAGGATCTATTATGAGACCCACAGGACCAGGACCAGGATCTATTATGAGACCCACAGGACCAGTATCTATTTTGAGACCCGCAGAACCAGGATCAGGATCTATTATGAGACCCACAGGACCAGGATCTTTATGAGACCCACAGGATCAGGACCAGGATCTATTATGAGACCCATAGGACCAGGATCAGGATCTATTATGAGACCCGCAGGACCAGGACCAGGATCTATTATGACCAGGACCCAGGATCTATTATGAGACCCACAGGACCAGGATCTATTATGAGACCCGCAGGACCAGGATCTATTATGAGACCTGCAGGACCAGGATCTATTATGAGACCCGCAGGACCAGGATCTATTATGAGACCCGCAGGACCAGGATCTATTATGAGACCCGCAGGACCAGGATCTATTATGAGACCTGCGGGACCAGGATCTATTATGAGACCTGCAGGACCAGGATCTATTATGAGACCCACAGGACCAGGATCTATTATGAGACCTGCAGGACCAGGATCTATTATGAGACCCGCAGGACCAGGATCAGGATATATTATGAGACCCACAGGACCAGGAGCTATTATGAGACCCGCAGAACCAGGAACAGGATCTATTATGAGACCCACAGGACCAGGACCAGGATCTATTATGAGACCCACAGGACCAGTATCTATTTTGAGACCCACAGAACCAGGATCAGGATCTATTATGAGACCCACAGGACCAGGATCTTTTATGAGACCCACAGGATCAGGACCAGGATCTATTATGATACCCGCAGGACCAGGATCTATTATGAGACCCGCAGGGACCAGGATCTATTATGAGACCCGCAGGACCAGGATCTATTATGAGACCCACAGGACCAGGATCTATTATGAGACCCACAGGACCAGGATCTATTATGAGACCCGCAGGACCAGGATCTATTATGAGACCCGCAGGACCAGGATCTATTATGAGACCCACAGGACCAGGATCTATTATGAGACCAGGACCAGGACCAGGATCTATTATGAGACCCCCAGGACCAGGATCTATTATGAGACCCACAGGACCAGGATCTATTATGAGACCCACAGGACCAGGATCAGGATCTATTATGAGACCCACAGGACCAGGATCTATTATGAGACCCACAGGACCAGGAACCAGGATCAGGATCTATTATGAGACCCACAGGACCAGGACCAGGATCTATTATGAGACCCACAGGACCAGTATCTATTTTGAGACCCGCAGAACCAGGATCAGGATCTATTATGAGACCCACAGGACCAGGATCTTTTATGAGACCCACAGGATCAGGACCAGGATCTATTATGATACCCGCAGGACCAGGATCTATTATGAGACCCACAGGACCAGGATCTTTTATGAGACCCGCAGGACCAGGACCAGGATCTATTATGATACCCGCAGGACCAGGATCTATTATGAGACCCACAGGACCAGGATCTATTATGAGACCCGCAGGAGCAGGACCAGGATCTATTATGAGACCCGCAGGACCAGGACCAGGATCTATTATGAGACCCCAGGACCCAGGATCTATTATGAGACAGGACCAGGATCTATTATGAGACCCGCAGGACCAGGATCTATTATGAGACCCAGGACCAGGATCTATTATGAGACCCCAGGACCAGGATCTATTATGAGACCCGCAGGACCAGGATCTATTATGAGACCCAGGACCAGGACCAGGATCTATTATGAGACCCGCAGGACCAGGATCTATTACGAGACCCGCAGGACCAGGATCTATTATGAGACCCACAGGACCAGGATCTATTATGAGACCTGCAGGACCAGGATCTATTATGAGACCCACAGGACCAGGATCAGGATCTATTATGAGACCCACAGGACCAGGAGCTATTATGAGACCCGCAGAACCAGGAACAGGATCTATTATGAGACCCACAGGACCAGGACCAGGATCTATTATGAGACCCACAGGACCAGTATCTATTTTGAGACCCACAGAACCAGGATCAGGATCTATTATGAGACCCACAGGACCAGGATCTTTTATGAGACCCACAGGATCAGGACCAGGATCTATTATGAGACCCATAGGACCAGGATCAGGATCTATTATGAGACCCGCAGGACCAGGACCAGGATCTATTATGATACCCGCAGGACCAGGATCTATTATGAGACCCACAGGACCAGGATCTATTATGAGACCCGCAGGACCAGGATCTATTATGAGACCCGCAGGACCAGGATCTATTATGAGACCCGCAGGACCAGGATCTATTATGAGACCCACAGGACCAGGATCTATTATGAGACCTGCAGGACCAGGATCTATTATGAGACCCGCAGGACCAGGATCTATTATGAGACCCACAGGACCAGGATCTATTATGAGACCCACAGGACCAGGATCAGGATCTATTATGAGACCCACAGGACCAGGATCTATTATGAGACCCACAGGACCAGGATCAGGATCTATTATGAGACCCACAGGACCAGGACCAGGATCTATTATGAGACCCACAGGACCAGGATCTATTTTGAGACCCGCAGACCAGGATCAGGATCTATTATGAGACCCACAGGACCAGGATATTTTATGAGACCCACAGGACCAGGACCAGGATCTATTATGAGACCCGCAGGACCAGGATCTATTATGAGAACCACAGGACCAGGATCTATTATGAGACCCACAGGACCAGGATATATTATGAGACCCACAGGACCAGGATCTATTATGAGACCCACAGGACCAGGATCAGGATATATTATGAGACCCACAGGACCAGGATCTATTATGAGACCCACAGGACGGATCTATTATGAGACCCACAGGACCAGGATCTATTATGAGACCCGCAGAACCAGGATCAGGATCTATTATGAGACCCACAGGACCAGGACCAGGATCTATTATGAGACCCACAGGACCAGTATCTATTTTGAGACCCGCAGAACCAGGATCAGGATCTATTATGAGACCCACAGGACCAGGATCTTTTATGAGACCCACAGGATCAGGACCAGGATCTATTATGAGACCCATAGGACCAGGATCAGGATCTATTATGAGACCCGCAGGACCAGGACCAGGATCTATTATGAGACCCGCAGGACCAGGATCAGGATCTATTATGAGACCCACAGGACCAGGATCTATTATGAGACCCGCAGGACCAGGATCTATTATGAGACCTGCAGGACCAGGATCTATTATGAGACCCGCAGGACCAGGATCTATTATGAGACCCGCAGGACCAGGATCTATTATGAGACCCGCAGGACCAGGATCTATTATGAGACCCACAGGACCAGGATCTATTATGAGACCTGCAGGACCAGGATCTATTATGAGACCCGCAGGACCAGGATCTATTATGAGACCTGCAGGACCAGGATCTATTATGAGACCCGCAGGACCAGGATCAGGATATATTATGAGACCCACAGGACCAGGAGCTATTATGAGACCCGCAGAACCAGGATCAGGATCTATTATGAGACCCACAGGACCAGGACCAGGATCTATTATGAGACCCACAGGACCAGGATCTATTTTGAGACCCACAGAACCAGGACCAGGATCTATTATGAGACCCACAGGACCAGGATCTTTTATGAGACCCACAGGACCAGGACCAGGATCTATTATGAGACCCATAGGACCAGGATCAGGATCTATTATGAGACCCGCAGGACCAGGACCAGGATCTATTATGATACCCGCAGGACCAGGATCTATTATGAGACCCACAGGACCAGGATCTATTATGAGACCCGCAGGACCAGGATCTATTATGAGACCCGCAGGACCAGGATCTATTATGAGACCCGCAGGACCAGGATCTATTATGAGACCCACAGGACCAGGATCTATTATGAGACCCGCAGGACCAGGATCTATTATGAGACCCACAGGACCAGGATCTATTATGAGACCTGCAGGACCAGGATCTATTATGAGACCCACAGGACCAGGATCAGGATCTATTATGAGACCCACAGGACCAGGAGCTATTATGAGACCCGCAGAACCAGGATCAGGATCTATTATGAGACCCACAGGACCAGGACCAGGATCTATTATGAGACCCACAGGACCAGTATCTATTTTGAGACCCGCAGAACCAGGATCAGGATCTATTATGAGACCCACAGGACCAGGATCTTTTATGAGACCCACAGGACCAGGATCTATTATGAGAACCACAGGACCAGGATCTATTATGAGACCCACAGGACCAGGATATATTATGAGACCCACAGGACTAGGATCTATTATGAGACCCACAGGACCAGGATCAGGATATATTATGAGACCCACAGGACCAGGATCTATTATGAGACCCATAGGACCAGGATCAGGATCTATTATGAGACCCGCAGGACCAGGACCAGGATCTATTATGATACCCGCAGGACCAGGATCTATTATGAGACCCACAGGACCAGGATCTATTATGAGACCCGCAGGACCAGGATCTATTATGAGACCTGCAGGACCAGGATCTATTATGAGACCCGCAGGACCAGGATCTATTATGAGACCCGCAGGACCAGGACCAGGATCTATTATGAGACCCGCAGGACCAGGATCTATTATGAGACCTGCGGGACCAGGATCTATTATGAGACCTGCAGGACCAGGATCTATTATGAGACCCACAGGACCAGGATCAGGATCTATTATGAGACCCACAGGACCAGGAGCTATTATGAGACCCGCAGAACCAGGATCAGGATCTATTATGAGACTCACAGGACCAGGACCAGGATCTATTATGAGACCCACAGGACCAGTATCTATTTTGAGACCCGCAGAACCAGGATCAGGATCTATTATGAGACCCACAGGACCAGGATCTTTTATGAGACCCACAGGATCAGGACCAGGATCTATTATGAGACCCGCAGGACCAGGATCTATTATGAGAACCACAGGACCAGGATCTATTATGAGACCCACAGGACCAGGATATATTATGAGACCCACAGGACTAGGATCTATTATGAGACCCACAGGACCAGGATCTATTATGAGACCCACAGGACCAGGATCTATTATGAGACCCACAGGACGGATCTATTATGAGACCCACAGGACCAGGATCTATTATGAGACCCGCAGAACCAGGATCAGGATCTATTATGAGACCCACAGGACCAGGACCAGGATCTATTATGAGACCCACAGGACCAGTATCTATTTTGAGACCCGCAGAACCAGGATCAGGATCTATTATGAGACCCACAGGACCAGGATCTTTATGAGACCCAGGACCAGGATCAGGATCTATTATGAGACCCCAGGACCAGGACCAGGATCTATTAGGACCAGGATCTATTATGAGACCCACAGGACCAGGATCTATTATGAGACCCCAGGACCAGGATCTATTATGAGACCTGCAGGACCAGGATCTATTATGAGACCAGGACCAGGATCTATTATGAGACCCGCAGGACCAGGATCTAGAGGATCTATTATGAGACCTGCGGGACCAGGATCTATTATGAGACCTGCAGGACCAGGATCTATTATGAGACCCACAGGACCAGGATCTATTATGAGACCTGCAGGACCAGGATCTATTATGAGACCCGCAGGACCAGGATCAGGATATATTATGAGACCCACAGGACCAGGAGCTATTATGAGACCCGCAGAACCAGGAACAGGATCTATTATGAGACCCACAGGACCAGGACCAGGATCTATTATGAGACCCACAGGACCAGTATCTATTTTGAGACCCACAGAACCAGGATCAGGATCTATTATGAGACCCACAGGACCAGGATCTTTTATGAGACCCACAGGATCAGGACCAGGATCTATTATGAGACCCATAGGACCAGGATCAGGATCTATTATGAGACCCGCAGGACCAGGACCAGGATCTATTATGATACCCGCAGGACCAGGATCTATTATGAGACCCACAGGACCAGGATCTATTATGAGACCCGCAGGACCAGGATCTATTATGAGACCCACAGGACCAGGATCTATTATGAGACCCGCAGGACCAGAGACCCGCAGGACCAGGATCTATTATGAGACCTGCAGGACCAGGATCTATTATGAGACCAGGACCAGGATCTATTATGAGACCCACAGGACCAGGATCTATTATGAGACCCACAGGACCAGGATCAGGATCTATTATGAGACCCACAGGACCAGGAGCTATTATGAGACCCGCAGAACCAGGATCAGGATCTATTATGAGACCCACAGGACCAGGACCAGGATCTATTATGAGACCCACAGGACCAGTATCTATTTTGAGACCCGCAGAACCAGGATCAGGATCTATTATGAGACCCACAGGATCAGGACCAGGATCTATTATGAGACCCGCAGGACCAGGATCTATTATGAGAACCACAGGACCAGGATCTTTTATGAGACCCACAGGACCAGGATATATTATGAGACCCACAGGACTAGGATCTATTATGAGACCCACAGGACCAGGATCAGGATATATTATGAGACCCACAGGACCAGGATCTATTATGAGACCCACAGGACGGATCTATTATGAGACCCACAGGACCAGGATCTATTATGAGACCCGCAGAACCAGGATCAGGATCTATTATGAGACCCACAGGACCAGGACCAGGATCTATTATGAGACCCACAGGACCAGTATCTATTTTGAGACCCGCAGAACCAGGATCAGGATCTATTATGAGACCCACAGGACCAGGATCTTTTATGAGACCCACAGGATCAGGACCAGGATCTATTATGAGACCCATAGGACCAGGATCAGGATCTATTATGAGACCCGCAGGACCAGGACCAGGATCTATTATGAGACCCGCAGGACCAGGATCAGGATCTATTATGAGACCCGCAGGACCAGGATCTATTATGAGACCTGCGGGACCAGGATCTATTATGAGACCTGCAGGACCAGGATCTATTTTGAGACCCGCAGGACCAGGACCAGGATCTATTATGAGACCCACAGGACCAGGATCTATTATGAGACCCGCAGGACCAGGATCAGGATCTATTATGAGACAGGACCAGGATCAGGACCAGGATCTATTATGAGACCCACAGGACCAGGATCTATTATGAGACCCGCAGGACCAAGATCAGGATATATTATATGACCCGCAGGACCAGGACCAGGATCTATTATGAGACCCGCAGGACCAAGATCAGGATCTATTATGAGACCCGCAGGACCAGGACCAGGATCTATTATGAGACCCGCAGGACCAGGACCAGGATCTATTATGAGACCACAGGATCAGGACCAGGATCTATTATGAGACCCACAGGACCAGGATCTATTATGAGACCCAGGACCAGGACCAGGATCTATTATGAGACCCCAGGACCAGGACCAGGACCAGGATCTATTATGAGACCCACAGGACCAGGATCTATTATGAGACCCGCAGAGACCAGGATCAGGATCTATTATGAGACCCGCAGGACCAGGATCTATTATGAGACCCAGGACCAGGATCTATTATGAGACCCACAGGACCAGGATCTATTATGAGACCCCAGGAGGACCAGGATCAGGATCTATTATGAGACCCACAGGACCAGGATCTATTATGAGACCCACAGGACCAGGACCAGGATCTATTATGAGACCCACAGGACCAGTATCTATTTTGAGACCCGCAGAACCAGGATCAGGATCTATTATGAGACCCACAGGACCAGGATCTTTTATGAGACCCACAGGATCAGGACCAGGATCTATTATGAGACCCACAGGATCAGGATCTATTATGAGACCCGCAGGACCAGGATCTATTATGAGACCCATAGGACCAGGACCAGGATCTATTATGAGACCCACAGGACCAGGATCTATTATGAGACCCGCAGGACCAGGATCTATTATGAGACCTGCGGGACCAGGATCTATTATGAGACCTGCAGGACCAGGATCTATTATGAGACCCGCAGGACCAGGATCTATTATGAGACCTGCAGGACCAGGATCTATTATGAGACCCGCAGGACCAGGATCAGGATATATTATGAGACCCACAGGACCAGGAGCTATTATGAGACCCGCAGAACCAGGATCAGGATCTATTATGAGACCCACAGGACCAGGACCAGGATCTATTATGAGACCCACAGGACCAGTATCTATTTTGAGACCCGCAGAACCAGGATCAGGATCTATTATGAGACCCACAGGACCAGGATCTTTTATGAGACCCACAGGATCAGGACCAGGATCTATTATGAGACCCATAGGACCAGGATCAGGATCTATTATGAGACCCGCAGGACCAGGACCAGGATCTATTATGATACCCGCAGGACCAGGATCTATTATGAGACCCACAGGACCAGGATCTATTATGAGACCCGCAGGACCAGGATCTATTATGAGACCCGCAGGACCAGGATCTATTATGAGACCCAGGACCAGGATCTATTATGAGACCCACAGGACCAGGACAGGACCAGGATCTATTATGAGACCCGCAGGACCAGGATCTATTATGAGACCCACAGGACCAGGATCTATTATGAGACCCACAGGACCAGGATCAGGATCTATTATGAGACCCACAGGACCAGGAGCTATTATGAGACCCGCAGAACCAGGATCAGGATCTATTATGAG
Source organism: Oncorhynchus nerka (assembly GCF_034236695.1). Classification (NCBI taxonomy): domain Eukaryota; kingdom Metazoa; phylum Chordata; class Actinopteri; order Salmoniformes; family Salmonidae; genus Oncorhynchus; species Oncorhynchus nerka. Next base: position 92,883,716 of record NC_088408.1, on the reverse strand, counting down.
ACCCACAGGACCAGGACCAGGATCTATTATGAGACCCACAGGACCAGTATCTATTTTGAGACCCGCAGAACCAGGATCAGGATCTATTATGAGACCCACAGGACCAGGATCTTTTATGAGACCCACAGGATCAGGACCAGGATCTATTATGAGACCCGCAGGACCAGGATCTATTATGAGAACCACAGGACCAGGATCTATTATGAGACCCACAGGACCAGGATATATTATGAGACCCACAGGACTAGGATCTATTATGAGACCCACAGGACCAGGATCAGGATATATTATGAGACCCACAGGACCAGGATCTATTATGAGACCCACAGGACGGATCTATTATGAGACCCACAGGACCAGGATCTATTATGAGACCCGCAGAACCAGGATCAGGATCTATTATGAGACCCACAGGACCAGGACCAGGATCTATTATGAGACCCACAGGACCAGTATCTATTTTGAGACCCGCAGAACCAGGATCAGGATCTATTATGAGACCCACAGGACCAGGATCAGGGTCTATTATGAGACCCGCAGGACCAGGATCTATTATGAGACCCACAGGACCAGGATCTATTATGAGACCCGCAGGACCAAGATCAGGATATATTATATGACCCGCAGGACCAGGACCAGGATCTATTATGAGACCCGCAGGACCAAGATCAGGATCTATTATGAGACCCGCAGGACCAGGACCAGGATCTATTATGAGACCCGCAGGACCAGGACCAGGATCTATTATGAGACCCACAGGATCAGGACGAGGATCTATTATGAGACCCACAGGATCAGGATCTATTATGAGACCCGCAGGACCAGGATCTATTATGAGACCCACAGGACCAGGACCAGGATCTATTATGAGACCCACAGGACCAGGATCTATTATGAGACCCGCAGGACCAGAATCAGGATCTATTATGAGACCCGCAGGACCAGGATCTATTATGAGAACCACAGGACCAGGATCTATTATGAGACCCACAGGACGGATCTATTATGAGACCCACAGGACCAGGATCTATTATGAGACCCACAGGACCAGGACCAGGATCTATTATGAGACCCACAGGACCAGTATCTATTTTGAGACCCGCAGAACCAGGATCAGGATCTATTATGAGACCCACAGGACCAGGATCTTTTATGAGACCCACAGGATCAGGACCAGGATCTATTATGAGACCCACAGGACCAGGATCTATTATGAGACCCACAGGACCAGGATCTTTTATGAGACCCACAGGATCAGGACCAGGATCTATTATGAGACCCACAGGACCAGTATCTATTATGAGACCCGACCAGGACCAGGATCTATTATGAGACCCGCAGGACCAGGATCTATTATGAGACCTGCAGGACCAGGATCTATTATGAGACCTGCAGGACCAGGATCTATTATGAGACCCACAGGACCAGGATCTATTATGAGACCTGCAGGACCAGGATCTATTATGAGACCCGCAGGACCAGGATCAGGATCTATTATGAGACCCACAGGACCAGGACCAGGATCTATTATGAGACCCGCAGAACCAGGATCAGGATCTATTATGAGACCCACAGGACCAGGACCAGGATCTATTATGAGACCCACAGGACCAGTATCTATTTTGAGACCCGCAGAACCAGGATCAGGATCTATTATGAGACCCACAGGACCAGGATCTTTTATGAGACCCACAGGATCAGGACCAGGATCTATTATGAGACCCATAGGACCAGGATCAGGATCTATTATGAGACCCGCAGGACCAGGACCAGGATCTATTATGAGACCCGCAGGACCAGGATCTATTATGAGACCCACAGGACCAGGATCTATTATGAGACCCGCAGGACCAGGATCTATTATGAGACCCGCAGGACCAGGATCTATTATGAGACCCACAGGACCAGGATCTATTATGAGAGACCCACAGGACCAGGATCTATTATGAGACCTGCAGGACCAGGATCTATTATGAGACCCGCAGGACCAGGATATATTATGAGACCCACAGGACCAGGATCTATTATGAGACCCACAGGACCAGGATCAGGATCTATTATGAGACCCACAGGACCAGGAGCTATTATGAGACCCGCAGAACCAGGATCAGGATCTATTATGAGACCACAGGACCAGGACCAGGATCTATTATGAGACCCACAGGACCAGTATCTATTTTGAGACCCGCAGAACCAGGATCAGGATCTATTATGAGACCCACAGGACCAGGATCTTTTATGAGACCCACAGGATCAGGACCAGGATCTATTATGAGACCCGCAGGACCAGGATCTATTATGTGAACCACAGGACCAGGATCTATTATAGACCCACAGGACCAGGATATATTATGAGACCCACAGGACCAGGATCTATTATGAGACCCACAGGACCAGGATCAGGATATATTATGAGACCCACAGGACCAGGATCTATTATGAGACCCACAGGACCAGGATCTATTATGAGACCCACAGGACCAGGATCTATTATGAGACCCGCAGAACCAGGATCAGGATCTATTATGAGACCCACAGGACCCCAGGACCAGGATCTATTATGAGACCCACAGGACCAGTATCTATTTTGAGACCCACCAGGAACCAGGATCAGGATCTATTATGAGACCCACAGGACCAGGATCTATTATGAGACCCACAGGACCAGGATCTATTATGAGACCCACAGGACCAGGATCTATTATGAGACCCGCAGGACCAGGATCAGGATCTATTATGAGACCCCCAGGACCAGGATCTATTATGAGACCCGCAGGACCAAGATCAGGATCTATTATGAGACCCGCAGGACCAGGACCAGGATCTATTATGAGACCCGCAGGACCAGGACCAGGATCTATTATGAGACCCACAGGATCAGGACGAGGATCTATTATGAGACCCACAGGATCAGGATCTATTATGAGACCCGCAGGACCAGGATCTATTATGAGACCCACAGGACCAGGATCTATTATGAGACCCACAGGACCAGGATCTATTATGAGACCCGCAGGACCAGAATCAGGATCTATTATGAGACCCGCAGGACCAGGATCTATTATGAGAACCTCAGGACTAGGATCTATTATGAGACCCACAGGACCAGGATCTATTATGAGACCCGCAGAACCAGGATCAGGGTCTATTATGAGACCCACAGGACCAGGACCAGGATCTATTATGAGACCCACAGGACCAGTATCTATTTTGAGACCCGCAGAACCAGGATCAGGATCTATTATGAGACCCACAGGACCAGGATCTTTTATGAGACCCACAGGATCAGGACCAGGATCTATTATGAGACCCACAGGATCAGGATCTATTATGAGACCCGCAGGACCAGGATCTATTATGAGACCCATAGGACCAGGACCAGGATCTATTATGAGACCCACAGGACCAGGATCTATTATGAGACCCGCAGGACCAGGATCTATTATGAGACCTGCGGGACCAGGATCTATTATGAGACCTGCAGGACCAGGATCTATTATGAGACCCGCAGGACCAGGATCTATTATGAGACCTGCAGGACCAGGATCTATTATGAGACCCGCAGGACCAGGATCAGGATATATTATGAGACCCACAGGACCAGGAGCTATTATGAGACCCGCAGAACCAGGATCAGGATCTATTATGAGACCCACAGGACCAGGACCAGGATCTATTATGAGACCCACAGGACCAGTATCTATTTTGAGACCCGCAGAACCAGGATCAGGATCTATTATGAGACCCACAGGACCAGGATCTTTCATGAGACCCACAGGATCAGGACCAGGATCTATTATGAGACCCATAGGACCAGGATCAGGATCTATTATGAGACCCGCAGGACCAGGACCAGGATCTATTATGATACCCGCAGGACCAGGATCTATTATGAGACCCACAGGACCAGGATCTATTATGAGACCCGCAGGACCAGGATCTATTATGAGACCCGCAGGACCAGGATCTATTATGAGACCCGCAGGACCAGGATCTATTATGAGACCCACAGGACCAGGATCTATTATGAGACCTGCAGGACCAGGATCTATTATGAGACCCGCAGGACCAGGATCTATTATGAGACCCACAGGACCAGGATCTATTATGAGACCCACAGGACCAGGATCAGGATCTATTATGAGACCCACAGGACCAGGAGCTATTATGAGACCCGCAGAACCAGGATCAGGATCTATTATGAGACTCACAGGACCAGGACCAGGATCTATTATGAGACCCACAGGACCAGTATCTATTTTGAGACCCGCAGAACCAGGATCAGGATCTATTATGAGACCCACAGGACCAGGATCTTTTATGAGACCCACAGGATCAGGACCAGGATCTATTATGAGACCCGCAGGACCAGGATCTATTATGAGAACCACAGGACCAGGATCTATTATTAGACCCACAGGACCAGGATATATTATGAGACCCACAGGACTAGGATCTATTATGAGACCCACAGGACCAGGATCAGGATATATTATGAGACCCACAGGACCAGGATCTATTATGAGACCCACAGGACGGATCTATTATGAGACCCACAGGACCAGGATCTATTATGAGACCCGCAGAACCAGGATCAGGATCTATTATGAGACCCACAGGACCAGGACCAGGATCTATTATGAGACCCACAGGACCAGTATCTATTTTGAGACCCGCAGAACCAGGATCAGGATCTATTATGAGACCCACAGGACCAGGATCTTTTATGAGACCCACACGATCAGGACCAGGATCTATTATGAGACCCATAGGACCAGGATCAGGATCTATTATGAGACCCGCAGGACCAGGACCAGGATCTATTATGAGACCCGCAGGACCAGGATCAGGATCTATTATGAGACCCACAGGACCAGGATCTATTATGAGACCCGCAGGACCAGGATCTATTATGAGACCTGCAGGACCAGGATCTATTATGAGACCCGCAGGACCAGGATCTATTATGAGACCCGCAGGACCAGGATCTATTATGAGACCCACAGGACCAGGATCTATTATGAGACCCACAGGACCAGGATCTATTTTGAGACGAGCAGGACCAGGACCAGGATCTATTCTAGCATGTTTTTTCTCCTGACTCCTGTAATATGACAGCTGGCCCAAGACTCAGCTACAGTACTTTTCCAGGAAAAAGTGTGTCAGGGCAGGTCATGGGCAGGGTAACAGGGGCAATGGACATACATACCTCAGATGCCACGCGCACGACGCATACTAGTACACAGTGGCCTGCTACCAGTTACTCACATAACTGTCAAGATGGGTATTGGGTACCTGCATTGACGCTGCAGCAGACCTGGGTTCACATACTATTTAAGGTATTTCAATTGTTTTTCAATACATTTCAAAAACAAGTATTCAGATTAGCGTTGCAAAACTACCGGTAATTTATCAAAGTTACAGGAATCTTCAGTAATATTGGTAATTAACAGAAAATCTAGGGCAATCTATTGTAACTTTGGTAATTTATACTTAAATAACCCTTATATTTTTTTCCCCATATATGGTATTCATTTTTCATATCTGTCCATATTATCCACGGGTTTCTGGTAGATATGGAACAATGGAGAAAACATGTAATTACCTCTGCAACTTATCCAACTATTGACTTTTTTCACAACTGCCACCAGTTTGACGCCAAAACATTGACAACAAATACATACTGACATAGTAAAACAAATTAAAGTGTCTAACATTTTCTGAAACCTATTTCATGCTGAAACTCTAATATTAAACACCAGTTAATGGTTTATATTTAGGATATTGTTTTACAGATTTGTCATTCAACTATTTTTCTAAATCATCTAATTAGATTATTTCATATATTTGAAATGTGATAAGGCCAGAGATAATTACAGACGCCTGGACTACAGGAAAAGGAGGGCCGAACACTAACCCCATTCACATCGATGCGACTGTAGTGGAGCGTGTCGAGAGATTCAAGCTTCCTTGGTGTCCACATCACCAACAAACTATCATGGTCCAAACACACCAAGACAGTTGTGAAGAGGGCACGACAAAGCCTATTCCCCCTCAGGAGACTGAAAGGATTTGGCATGGGTCTCCAGATCCTCAAAAAGTTCTACAGCTGCACCATCGAGATCATCCTGACCAGTTGCATCCACGTCTGTTATGGCAACTGTTCGCCATCCTTAAGGCGCTACAGAGGGTAGTGCGTACAGCCCAATACAACGATGGGGCCAAGCTTCCTGCCATTCAGGACCTCTATACTAGGCGGTGTCAGAAGAAGGCCCAAGAAATGGTCAAAGATTCCAGCCACCCAAGTCATAGACTGTTCTCTCTGCTACCGCACAGCAAGCAGTACCAGAGCGCCAAGTCTAGGTCCAAAAGGCTCCTTAGCAGCCATAAGACTGCTGAACAATTCATCAAATCAAACCCCTGCAAATACCCCCTGCATATAGCCTCGTTATTCTTATTTTATTGTGTTACTTTTTTGTGAACATTCTTTAGTTTATTTAGTAAATATTTTTTTAACTGTTATTTTCTTAAAACAGCATTGTTGGTTTAAGGGCCTGTAAAAAGCATTGTATTCATTCAGTGCGTGTGTCAAATACAATTTCATTTGTGATTATCTGAAATACCCAAAATAGCCACTAGATGTCGTAAAAGATACCAAAAATTATGTTAGTTTACAAGTAAACTTTAAAAGATACCAGTAATAAACATTCCCTTTGCAACCTTAATTCAAATAGCCTTTATCTGAAAATATTCAAATACATTGACTCAATTAAACTTCCATACACTTAACCCAGGTATTTCAAATAAGTGTTTGAAAATACTTTCAAATACAATTTGCTAGTCTATTTATTATTCTTATTTTTTTTTTTAGAATAATGATTATAATACTCAAATAAAAGTACTTAACGTATTTAAATTACAAATACTAAAATACATTAATAAATAAATCAAAACGATATGTCCAAATGTTCAGCAATATCTTGCAGGTTAGTGGTAGAGCAGTAGATCATCATGTAGTCAGTTAGAAATAGCAATAAACCAGGTTCAATATCAGAATTTGGGAATCATCTCGTCACTCTACAATCAGAGTGGGACATTTATGTGATGATGATGTTTCCTAACAACAAGGTGCAGTTGACTGCAAATAGGAGCAGGTGCAACACAACTCAGACTTTAAAGGGAAATCTGCAGTTGCTACATACATTTTTGGACTTATAGTTAATTATATATACCCAATGATTCTTGAAGAATATAACTTAGAAATGACTCATGGGCTTAGTTCAACTGTCGTACCAGAACCCAAAATACAACATTGTTTAACTTCAATGTTTGTAAACAAAGTAAATGTAAACAAACACTGTATAGCCGAAAATCTATCATTTTGATACCATGGAAGATCAGTTCTTGTATGCATATAACGTTATGACTATGAATTTGAGAGTGGCTACATTTATTTCTGCGGCCCCAAACGTCAACTTTCTACCGAACCAGTGGCGGGGAAAAACGCATGGTTATTGTCTCAAATGTAGATTGCCGCTTTAAACAACAACACTGTTCCATCTCAATAACTAAAATAACATTTATACATGCCACAAACGCTATTGATACCCTTGTGTACGGACACCTTAAAAACAATACTAGCAGTCCACCTTAAGAAAACAAGAGGGGCTCGCTCAATTTTATTACGTGACGTTTCGGAATGCGGATTGGACGATCCGCAGCATTATGTTAATGACGGGCGGGCTGTGCAAAGTCCGTAGGTGACGTCATCTCCGAGTTCGCTTAGAGTGAAACAAACATGGCGACAGACTGGAGTGGTTGGCAGGGGTACACGCTAACTTTAATCATTTTACTATGGTGTACGGCGGGCACAGAAGCCGAGACGGGGATCCCTGAGACCGGTAGCCCCACCCAGGTCTTCGGCATGCGGCTGGAGAGGAGCGACAAGCCAGCTACTACCACGGACGACGGGGTGATCCAAGTAACAGAGGAGAGCAACATCTTCATGAGGTTCTACGGGCTGCAGATTCTTCCTGACACCTCGTCACAGATCAAGTTCATGGAACATGAACATGTTGATGTTACCAACAATAATGCTAATTTTAACAGGACTTGCGCCGAATATACCAAAGATATCGTTATTCGGGGTGGCATGAACGTGAGCCACCTCGGAACCTCCGGGGTGGTGAGTTTGAAAATCAAGCCGCTACGGAAGCGCGAGCTCAAGAAGGAGTATGGGCTCTGCGTCCGGGACAGTCAAGATGGCAAGTGGTACCTGTTGGGTGAGGATGACGGGAGGCTGCGAGTGGTGGAGGAAAAGAAATCTATGCTTCCTATGTGGTTCCAGTGCATCCTCATCTGCGCTCTGTTGGTACTGTCAGGTATGTTCAGCGGGCTCAACCTGGGACTCATGGCCCTAGATCCTATGGAGCTCCGGATAGTCCAGAACTGCGGTACCGAAAAGGAGAAGAGGTACGCCAGCAAGATCGAACCCATTCGGAGAAAAGGGAACTATCTTTTATGTTCCTTACTTCTTGGTAATGTGCTAGTCAACACAACTCTCACCATCCTCCTGGATGACTTGATAGGGTCAGGTCTGGGAGCAGTGGTCGCCTCCACTATAGGTATTGTCATATTCGGGGAGATCGTTCCCCAGGCGCTGTGCTCTCGCCACGGACTGGCTGTAGGAGCCAACACCATCATGGTGACCAAGTTCTTCATGTTGGTGACCTTCCCCCTGTCATGGCCCATCAGTAAACTCCTGGACTGCATCTTGGGCCAGGAGATCGGTACCGTGTACAACAGGGAGAAGCTGGTGGAGATGCTGAGAGTAACGGAACCGTACAACGACCTGGTCAAAGAGGAACTCAACATGATCCAGGGGGCGCTTGAGCTCAGGACCAAAACCGTTGAAGATGTCATGACGCCGATCAGTAATTCCTTCATGATCCACAGCGACGCTGTCTTGGACTTCAACACCATGTCAGAGATCATGGAGAGCGGTTACACGCGCATACCGGTGTTTGAGGACGAGAGGTCCAACATTGTGGATATCTTGTTTGTCAAGGACCTGGCTTTCGTTGATCCGGATGACTGTACGACGCTGAAGACCATCACCAAGTTCTACAACCACCCGGTTCACTTCGTGTTCCACGACACCAAGCTGGATTCCATGTTGGAGGAGTTCAAGAAAGGTTTGTTTTGGAGGCTGAATCCCAAATGACACCCGATTCCCTTTATAGTGCACTACTTCTGCCTGGGGCTCACGTGGAGGGAAGGTGGTTTTGTTTACATTAATTGGTTTGTTTACCTGATCAGTAAATAAGTTATTTATCTAGTTTACTACCTTTTACCTAGTTTGTTTACCTTGTCAGGGACAGCAGTGGCTGATGGGGGCTCTTCCTATGGAAGAGTGAGGTCAGGTGATTGGGCCTAATAGGATTTAACGTGTGTGTGTGTGAGAAATAGAGACTTGTCACTTTTTATCAGACACACACATCCAAATATTTGGGCCCAGAAATGCATGTTTTCTCTCCATTAGTGTCAGTGAATGTTGAGAGAGATGTTATGGATTCTTTGTGGGCTTGTTTGATGTTTTTACATGGCATCGATGAGTAGGCTGCATTCTATGAGCCGCTCGACTCCACCCTGTTCCTGGTTCACCCCTTTGGATTCCATATCTCACACACTGTAGTGTACAAACTTCTCATTCACCTAGCTTCTTTAGACACACACACACACACACACACACACACACACACACACACACACACACACACACACACACACTCTCTCTCCCAGGGATGTGTTTTAATTAATCACTCTCTCCCAGGGTTTTGTCTCAAGGTCAGACACCTAGACAGACAGACAGACTGTAGATGGCTTCTTCAGCTCTCATTCGCTGCCAGGCAGACAGACAGAAACAAACGGTCACAGTGTATGTGTTTCTCTCTATATATGAATGGAGGAGGGGCATCTCTTCCTCCTCTTCGTTATCAGTCATGTGACTGGGATGACATTGTGTGTCTCGTTCTCTGTTTTCATTGATTCAGAATTAGAACCTCAGTAGCCTTGTAATTCTCATTCAGACCTCTCACTCAACCTTGAACAATGTAGGCCCATACAGACATAAACAAGGCAGTCTGCATCCTACTACGGTCTGGTAATGTAGCCTAGCCAGCCTATCACAATAGGACTGAGTAAAGTTGTAGTTAATGTCATTATAAGTGTCAGTATGGCAGCACATAAGCTCATTCTCTGGAAGGTCTTCAGAGGTGGCTGGCAGGCAGGCACGGCTACTGGACGACGAGTGAGATCTGGCTGTGAAACATTGTTCCACCTAATCTCTAGTGTCTTACCCAGTACACCGTAGAGGGATAGTGGATATACATGACACATTGTTGACACATTTACAACATGATCCCTCCACTGTGTTGTCTGGCTCTGCATCTGTCTGTTTCGTATCCATGGTGAGTTGGCGAAACACATGACTCCCGCAACGGCATGTCAGACTTCCAGAGTTCCACTCCCTTGCCGTTTGGCATCGGTTGCCATGGCACCCAACACTGTCTGCCATTTGCTGTTGTCCTGAGTGCTCTGTCTGTACGATGCCCCACACCTTGTCTCTGGTCCAGTCTAAAGGTGAATAGGGTCTAATGTGTTGTCATGGAGAGCAGAGACCAAGCTATTCCATTGTAAGGTAATATCCTTACAACAGCCGTTCAAAAGTTTGGGGTCACTTGAGACATTTCCTTGTTTTTTTTATTTTTAAGAAAAGCACTTTTCTAAAACAGTCTGTTTTTAATCAGTCATTTGGTTCCCTGAATATACTTTTATGTAGTAATTTTTTTTTAAATGTAACTTTTTAAATGTTTCACTATTTGTAATTAAAAAAAAAAAAAAAAAAAAAAAAACATCTCATTGCAAAATAATGCTTTTTAGCCTATTCATTGAAATACTAGTGGATGTAAATATGTTTGACTGGTCAAGCTTATCAGTTTATAGGTTAATTTGCATAATTTAGTGGAATTAAATTGGCGAGTGTGTACAGTATATTCATTATGTATCTTATTTGTCACATGCATACAGACACAGAGCCTTTGAGTGGAAAATCTGTCACAGAGCTGCTGCTACTGCATCTCAAACAGCAAATGCGTAGGCAACGGGAGGCAGGCTTCCTCAGCGCGTCACACAGCATAGGCAACGGGAGGCAGGCTTCCTCAGCGCGTCACACAGCATAGGCAACGGGAGGCAGGCTTCCTCAGCGCGTCACACAGCATAGGCAACGGGAGGCAGGCTTCCTCAGCGCGTCACACAGCATAGGCAACGGGAGGCAGGCTTCCTCAGCGCGTCACACAGCATAGGCAACGGGAGGCAGGCTTCCTCAGCGTGTCACACAGCATAGGCAACGGGAGGCAGGCTTCCTCAGCGCGTCACACAGCATAGGCAACGGGAGGCAGGCTTCCTCAGCGCGTCACACAGCATAGGCAACGGAAAGCAGGCTTCCTCAGGGCGTCACACAGCATAGGCAACGGAAAGCAGGCTTCCTCAGCGCGTCACACAGCATAGGCAACGGAAAGCAGGCTTCCTCAGCGTGTCACACAGCATAGGCAACGGAAAGCAGGCTTCCTCAGCGTGTCACACAGCATAGGCAACAGAAAGCAGGCTTCCTCAGCGTGTCACACAGCATTGGCAACAGAAAGCAGGCTTCCTCAGCGTGTCACACAGCATAGGCAACGGAAAGCAGGCTTCCTCAGCGTGTCACACAGCATAGGCAACAGAAAGCAGGCTTCCTCAGCACGTCACACAGAATAGCCAACGGGAAGCAGGCTTCCTCAGCGCGTCACACAGCATAGGCAACGGGAAGCAGGCTTCCTCAGCGCGTCACACAGCATAGGCAACGGGAAGCAGGCTTCCTCAGCGCGTCACACAGCATAGGCAACGGAAGGCAGGCTTCCTCAGCGCGTCACACAGCATTGGCAACGGGAGGCAGGCTTCCTCAGCGCGTCACACAGCATAGGCAACGAGAGGCAGGCTTCCTCAGCGCGTCACACAGCATAGGCAACGGAAAGCAGGCTTCCTCAGCGCGTCACACAGCATAGGCAATGGAAAGCAGGCTTCCTCAGCGCGTCACACAGCATAGGCAACGGGAAGCAGGCTTCCTCAGCGCGTCACACAGCATAGGCAACGGAAAGCAGGCTTCCTCAGCGCGTCACACAGCATAGGCAACGGAAAGCAGGCTTCCTCAGCGCGTCACACAGCATAGGCAATGGAAAGCAGGCTTCCTCAGCGCGTCACACAGCATAGGCAACGGGAAGCAGGCTTCCTTAGCGCGTCACACAGCATAGGCAACGGAAAGCAGGCTTCCTCAGCGCGTCACACAGCATTGGCAACGGGAGGCAGGCTTCCTCAGTGCGTCACACAGCACATTGCGATGAACTGGAGGCAGTATGCATTATGAAAACATATACTTCATTGTTTCAAACCTGAATGTTTTATGACATATTATGAGGCATGTCTTAACCTTGCTTCAAAGTAGCCTAAATCAGACCATATAATTTCCTCCACAGATATCAACTTTCTGTCATTGTCCTTTAGCCAAAGGCACAATCCTAGTCATATTAGCAACCCATGCTACTTGTTGCATATTAGATCTCCTGTCTTTCTAACTGTCTCTTTCTAACCGTCTATATTTTCATTTGTCACATAAAACCGCTGGCATGTGTGGTGCGTGTTTACCCACTAATTGCATTATGGAAGGAACATTGTCGCGCAGCCTGAACTACTACTGCCTTGTGTGTGTTGCTGCGTTTATAATCTGAAGAAATAATAGTTTATCAACATTTTAAGATAAACGTTCTGATCTGTTGCGTCAGACTCATTGCTTTTTAACATAAAAAAAAAATGTAGCATAGGCCTATTGGTTGTATGAATTTGGGATCTATCACCCCACAACTGTCCCGGAGTCTGTTTGGAATAGGCTTTTTCTTTCTCGACAAACTGACCAATAGAATAGGTAACCTTTGCTACTATGTGTTATTGTAGATCGACAGGCTAGTGATGTTGCTGTTCGTGACTCGTCTTGTTGGCCGAGGAAAAGTACATGTGGACAGTTGTCCTAACATCTTCAAAGTGCCCTTCAGAATTCGTTTAGAAGGACCGCACATCTTCGCTAATGCGTTGTTAATATGAATGACCATAATGTAAATGTGTTTGGTGTCATTCTGAGCACCGTGGGTGGACGCCCTAATCAGGTGGCGCACCCATTGCATATGGGTCGTGTACATTTCTCATTTGTCCTGCGCCACGTTTTCCTAACGGAAACCCTGCTCCATTGATGTAGATGGTCTATTCTGTCTGTAGACATGAATCAATGAAAACATCTGGTCACTGTCCATAAAATTGTAGGTTGATATTACACAGAGTTGAGGTGAAACCTTGAGGTGATATTACACAGAGTTGAGGTGAAACCTTGAGGTGATATTACACAGAGTTGAGGTGAAACCTTGAGGTGATATTACACAGAGTTGAGGTGAAACCTTGAGGTGATATTACACAGAGTTGAGGTGAAACCTTGAGGTGATATTACACAGAGTTGAGGTGAAACCTTGAGGTGATATTACACAGAGTTGAGGTGAAACCTTGAGGTGATATTACACAGAGTTGAGGTGAAACCTTGAGGTGATATTACACAGAGTTGAGGTGAAACCTTGAGGTGAACATATAGGCTATGTACATTGTCTATGGCCCTTTGGCGAAAGGTAATACTGTACACGAACAGAATCAATGAAAACCTCACTGCCCAGGCTAGTGGCTAGCTTCCAGTCCTGCTTTCTTGTAATGATAAGGAAAAACAGCATTTTGCTCTTGAGCGTGTGTTGGGGTGTAGGTTTGTGTGGGTAGAGATACGTGTGTGTATAGAGTCAGTGCAAGAGAGTTTTAAAAAAAAGAAGGTAAATGCAGGTAGTCCGGGAGCCATTTGATTAACTATCTAGCAGCCTTGTTCAGCAGACTTATGGCTTGGGGATAGAAGCTGTTCAGGGTCCTGTTGGTACTGCTTGCCGTGTTGTATCAGAGAGGACAATCTATGGTGTGTGTGTGTGTGTGTGTGTGTGTGTGTGTTCCTGCTGTGAGTCACCCTGATGATCCTCCATGGCGTCTCATTGTTTCCTCATCAGAGAGAGAGAGAGATAATGCCAGCTGACCTTTTAATACCACTATGTGAAGCCCTTCTGTCATACCTTACTGAATCACTGAGAGATGGATAGAGTGAGTTATAGACAGACAGGCAGACAGACAGATTGCCTATTGTTTATGAACTCTTTAGTAAGTTGACTGATCGAGAACACATTGTCATTTACAACAATGACCTTGGAAATGACCTGAGCTCATCAAATCAAACGTTATTGGTCGCATATATATATATTTAGCAGATGTTATTGCGGGTGTAGCGAAATGCTTGTGTTCCTAGCTCCAACAGTGCATTAATATTTAACAATGCACACAAACCTAATAGAATGGAATTAAGAGATCTAAAAATATTAAGACGAGCAACATTGGTGTCCGGAGTGTAAATATATTTTTAGTGGATTCGGCTATTTCAGCCACAACCGTTGCTGACAGGTGTATCAAATCGAGCACACAGCCATGCAATCTCCATAGACAAACATTGACAGTAGAATGGCCTTACTGAAATGATTTTCAATGTGGCACCGTCATAGGATGCCACCTTTCCAACAAGTCAGTTTGTCAAGTGTCTGCCCTGCTAGAGTTGGCCTGGTCAACGGTAAATGCTGTTACTGTGAAGTGGAAATGCCTAGGAGCAACAACGGCTCAGCCGCTAAGTGGTAGGCCACACAAGCTCACAGAACTGAACTGCCGAGTGCTGAAGCGCGCAGCATGTAAAAATCATCTGTCCTCCATCTGGCAGTCCGACAGACAAATCTGGGTTTGGTGGATACCAGGAGAACACTACCTGCCCCAATGCATAGTGCCAACTGTAAAGTTTGGTGGTGGAGGAATAATGGTCCGGGACTGTTTTTCATGTGCTTTTTATTATGGTTGTCGGTTTTACAATGACGGGCTACCCCGGCCAAACCCTCCCCTAACCCGGACGACACTGGGCCAATTGTGCACCGCCCTATGGGACTCCCGATCACAGACGGTTGTGATACAGCCCGGGATCTAACCCAGGTCTGTAGTGACGCCTCTAGTGCTGCGATGCAGTGCTTTAGACCGCTGTGCCACACAGGGTGGTTGCGGCTAGGCCCCTTACTTCCAGTGAAGGGAAATCTTAATGCTACATTATAAATTACATTCTAGATGATTCTGAGCTTCCAAATTTGTGGCAAAAGTTTGGGGAAGGCCCTTTCCTGTTTCAGAATGACAATGCCCCCATGCACAAGGCAAGGTCCATACAGAAATGGTTATTTGAGATCAGTGTGGAAAAACTTGACTGGCCTGCACAGAGCCCTGACCTTAACCCCATCGAACACCCTTTGGGATGAATTGGAACGCCGACTGCGAGCCAGGCCTAATCGCCCAACATCAATGCCCGACCTCAAGAATGCTCTTGTGGCTCAATGGAAGCAAGTCCCCACAGCAATGTCCAAAACATATAGTGAAAAGCCTTCCTAGAAGAGTGGAGGCTGTTATAGCAGCAGAGGGGGGGACCACATACTTTGTGTGTGTGAGTGATAGGATTTATGGACAGTATGTGGATAGAATATGTAGTATATCTGACAAATATGTAGGATAGAATAGTGTGTGTGTGTGTGTGTATGTGTATATATATATATATTATAAAAAAATAATATTTTTTTATATATACACCAATAGTTGAATAGGATGGCATTGACTAGAATACGGTGTATACATACGAAATGGGTAGAACAGTATGTAAACATGATTAAAGTGAGCAGTGATTCTGTGTCTATTTTTTTATTTCACCTTTATTTAACCAGGTAGGCTAGTTGAGAACAAGTTCTCATTTGCAACTGCGACCTGGCAGTCTATGTACATAGGGCAGCAGCCTTTTAGGTGCAGGGATGAGTAACCAGGTGGTAGCCGGCTAGTGGCAGTGAGTAAGTTCAGGGCAGGGTACTGGGAGTGGTCTGGCTACTAATGGCCAGTGATTTGAGTCTGTATGTTGGCAGCAGCCAGTCTGTTAGTGATGGCTGTTTAACAGTCTGATGGCTTTGAGATTGAAGCTGTTTTTCAGTCTCTCGGTCCCAGCTTTGATGCATCTGTACTGACTTCGCCTTCTAGATGGTACCGGGGTGAACAGGCAGTGGCTCGGGTGGATGAGGTCCTTGAAGATATTCTTCCTGTGACACCGGGTGCTGTAGATGTCCTGGAGGGCAGGCAGTGTGCTTCATTAAACTATCTCAAATATCCCCCAAAAATAAAACCACAGAATGCATAGTTTGGAAGCCATAGAGCCTGAAGGTACTGTACAGCTACTGTAGGTGGTTGTTTGAATGTTAAAAACACGGTTTCAGATTGAATATCTCATGCCAATCCTCTCCCAATGTTCTGGTGGGTTTTTCAATTGTCAGGTGTCTATAGTTTGTCATTGTGCACATGGACCTTGTAGCCTGTATCTGTGCTGGCAGATAGGCCTGTCTCACCATGTACTGTGCTTTTGTCAGTTGTTAGGAACATCGCTGTGTGTGTGTGTGTGTGTGTGTGTGTGTGTGTGTGTGTGTGTGTGTGTGTGTGTGTGTGTGTGTGTGTGTGTGCGCGTGTGTGCTCGTGCGTGTGTGCGTCATAGACCGTTCAACGACATTCCTTCACGTTGACCCAGCCCAATATTTTTCATTGTCCATGATATTTTATGACACTAGTTATGTTCTGCCTCTGCCAGGTTAGCCTAACCCTGAGACATAGTGTCTGTTGTAAGGCTTTGCCTATAACCCTTAAGCTCATATCTAACGAAAAGCAGGTTTTTATTTTAAAAAAGTTTTTTACCCGTGTGTTCAAGCTGGAATTAGAATGCATGGTAGTGAATGAGAGAGAACACATGCAGCGAGCATCAAATCAAATCACATGTTATTTGTCACATGCTCTGAATATAAGAGTTGTAGACCTTACAGTGAAATGATGACTTAAAACCCCAACAATGCAGTCTCAAGAAAAAGTGTTAAAGTATTTACTAAAATATGTTGAAGTAAAAAAATAAAATAAAAAATAGTGGCAATAAAAAGTATTTGAACCTTTTGGAATTTCCTGGATTTCTGCATAAATTGGCTAATGTGTAAACATTCACAGTGCATGGTGGGAAAAGTGTGTGAACCCTTGGATTTAATAACTGGTTGACCCTCACTTTGGCAGCAGCAACCTCAACCAAACGTTTTCTGTAGTTTCGTATCTGACCTGCACAACAGTCAGGAGGAATTTTGGACCATTCGTCTTCACAAAATTGTTTCAGTTCAGCAATATTCTTGGGATGTCTGGTGTGAACTGCTCTCTTGAGGTCATGCCACAGCATCTCAATCGGGTTGAGGTCAGGACTCTGACTGGGCGTATTTTCTTATGTTGAAGCCATTCTGTTGTTGATTTACTTCTGTGGTTGATTTACTTCTATTTTTGGGTCGTTGTCCTGTTGCATCACCCAACCTCTATTGAACTTCAATTGGCAGACAGATAGCCTAACATTCTCCTGTAAAATGTCTTGATAACTTGGGAATTCATTTTTCCGTCGATGACAGCAAGCTGTCCAGGCCCTGAGGTGCTCCCTCCACCATACTTTACAGTTGGGATGAGGTTTTGTTGTTGGTGTGCTGTGACTTCTTTTTTTTAAATTCTCTTCATGGTGACAGGGGTCTAAGTAGGAACACAAAAGTAGAAACATACTCTAATATGCGAAGGAAGGATATTGTATTATTCTACACACTAGCTATTATTTAATGAGCTCTACCCCCCACCCCCCAAACAAGACCACATTTGGTTGGTTCGGACAAGACCAAATCTGAACCAATCATAGACGTCTGTGTTCCACAAGTTTGTACAGTAGTATATGGCTATGGGCTACAGTAGTTCATTTAGCAGACAATATTTGCTGAGAATTCCATTGCCATTATTTTATAGTGAGAAGAACACAATTGACCATTGAATATTTTTACATGATGCACGTGAGTATGATTTGAAAAAGTCACAAAAAAGATGCATCCGCCTGTTTATTCCCTTAGACTGCGCACCCTGGGCATCATTCACAAGATATATTCTCACCTATCAGACTATTCTCAATTTAATATCGTCTTTAAATACACTAAATAATATGTGAAATGAATTTTGTTTTAGAATGGTCCTTTATCATGCACCTGTCAGAACAGGGGTAGGGAGGGGGAAAGACCTGTCATCCGATTTGTATGCACTTGAAAAGCAAATGGAGGACACTTTTCCCGCAGTTCATTTTCACGCATCTCCAGGTTGAAAACAGAATCAACGTGCTTAATATTATGAAAGTTGAGAAATAAATATAATAGGCCTAGCCTATAGAAATCCTCCTCTTTTTAATAGAGGCCATCAAAACAATGTTAGCCTATGAATCACCAGCTATTTGAGGAGCAACAGAGCCCTGAGTACCAGGCCATTAGGACCTGATGGAGGGACAACAGAGCCCTGAGTACCAGGCCATTAGGACCTGATGGAGGGACAACAGAGCCCTGAGTACCAGGCCATTAGGACCTGATGAAGGGAAAACAGAGCCCTGAGTACCAGGCCATTAGGACCTGATGGAGGGACAACAGAGCCCTGAGTAGGCCAAAAGGACCTGGCAGTTGGCAAGTTTGGTACACTACTAGTGACCATCAGAGGCATCACAGCGCAGTTTTGGAGACACATTCACGTGCTAGTCTAAACTCTGAGAGAAAGAGAGAGAGAGTAACAGCCAACGCTCTTAGCTAACAGCCAACGCTCTTAGCTAACAGCCAACGCTCTTAGCTAACAGCCAACGCTCTTAGCTAACAGCCAGCGCTCTTAGCTAACAGCCAACGCAGAAAGGAGGAGTGAATTGCCCAACACTGACCTGTGACCAGTCTTATCAGTATGAGAGTTGGGCAACCTCAGACAGTTATAAAGGTGTGTGTACGTCCAAGTGTCCAACACTCAGCAGCCAGCTGGACATCACCTGTTCATCTGAAGTAGGATGGAAATGGGTCAGAACCTGATCTAAGGTCAGCTTTTTGCTTCCCACTATAAAGAACTACAGATAGGTAACTTCCTCGATCTGTGCTAAAAAGAAACTTCCAGTCTTCCAGTAGGAGTGCCTGAATCTAACCCTTGTGAGTTGAGGGGGAGGGGTTCCCTGCACATGTGGGGCGTGTTGGGGACACGGGTCAGAGGGCCATGAGTAAATATGAGACAATGGGGCAACCAATTCAATTTCCCATCAATGATAGCAAGCTGTCCAGGCCCTGAGGCAGCAAAGCAGCCCCAAACCATGATGCTTCCTCCACCATACTTTACAGTTAGGATGAGGTTTTGTTGTTGGTGTGCTTTGACTTTTTTTTTCTCCACACATAGTGTTGTGTGTTCCTTCCAAACAACTCAACTGTAGTTTCATCTGACCACAGAATATATTGTCAGTAGCGCTGTGGAACATCCAGGTGCTCTTTTGTAAACTTCAGACGTGCAGCAATATTTTTTTTGACAGCAGTGGCTTCTTCCATGGTGTCCTCCCATGAAAACCATTCTTTAAAAAAAAAAAATATATATATTTTTAAATTTGACCCCTTTTTCTCCCCAATTTCGTGGTATCCAATTGTTGTAGTAGCTACTATCTTGTCTCATCGCTACAACTCCCGTACGGGCTCGGGAGAGACGAAGGTTGAAAGTCATGCGTCCTCCGATACACAACCCAACCAAGCCGCACTGCTTCTTAACACAGTGCGCATCCAACCCGGAAGCCAGCCGCACCAATGCGCCGGAGGAAACACTGTGCACCTGGCCACCTTGGCTAGCCCGCCAACCGTCATTAGCCTAGGGGGTTCACACATTTTTTCCAACCTACACTGTGAATGTTTAAATTATGTATTCAATACAGACAAGAACAATACAATACTTTGTGTGTTATTAGTTTAAGCACACTGTTTGTTGTGACTTCGATGAACATCAGATTTGATGACCAATTTATGCAGAAATCCAGGTAATTCCAAATGGTTCACATACTTTTTCATGCCACTAAATATATATATTTACACACACACACACAATACCAGTCAAAAGTTTTAGAACAACTACTCCTTCAAGGGTTTTTCTTTATTTTTTCTATTTTCTACATTGTAGAATAATAGTGAAGACATCAAACCTATGAAATAAGACTTATGGAATCATGTAGTAACTAAAAATATGTTAAACAAATCAAAATATTTTATATTTGAGATTCTTCAAATAGCCAC
Source organism: Oncorhynchus nerka (assembly GCF_034236695.1). Taxonomy (NCBI): domain Eukaryota; kingdom Metazoa; phylum Chordata; class Actinopteri; order Salmoniformes; family Salmonidae; genus Oncorhynchus; species Oncorhynchus nerka. The sequence goes on along the minus strand of NC_088408.1, from coordinate 92,863,317 downwards.
ACTTTACCTTGATGACAGCTTTGCACACTCTTGGCATTCTATCAACCAGCTTCACCTGGAATGCTTTTCCAACAGTCTTGAAGGAGTTCCCACATATGCTGAGCACTTGTTGGCTGCTTTTCCTTCACTCTGCGGTCCAACTCATCCCAAACCATCTAAATTTGGTTGAGGTCGGGGGATATGGATGGCCAGGTCATCTGATGTAGCACTACATCATTCTCCTTCTTGTTAAAATAGCCCTTACACAGCCTGGAGGTATGTTGGGTCATTGTCCTGTTGAAAACAAATTATAGTCCCACTAAGCCCAAACCAGATGGGATGGCGTTTAGCTGCAGAATGCTGTGGTAACCATGCTGGTTAAGTGTGCCTTGAATTCTAAATCAATCACTGACAGTGTCACCAGAAAAGCACCATCACACCATAACACTCCATGCTTTATGGGGGGAAATACACATGTGGAGATCATCCGTTCACACACTGCATCTCAAAAAGACACAACTTATATTAAAAATAACTAAGAATTAAGGAGAAACAATAAAATAACAGTAGCGAGGCTAAATACAGGGGGTACCAGTATAGAGTCGATGTGCGGGGGCACCGGTTAGTCAAGGTAATTGAAGTAATATGTACATGTAGGTAGAGTTGTTAAAGTGACTATGTATAGATAATAACAGAGAGTAGCAGCAGTGTAAAAACAGGGGGAGGTCAATGTAAATATTCCGGTTAGCCATTTGTTTAGCTGTTCAGGAGTCTTATGGCTTGGGGCTAGAAGCTGTTGAGAAGCCTTTATGGACCAAGACTTGTGCCCCGGTATCGCTTGCCGTGCGGTAGCAGGGAGAACCGTCTATGACTGGGGTGGCTGTAGTATTTGGCAATTCTTTTGGGCCTTCCTCTGACACCACCTGGTTTGGAGGTCCTGGATGGCAGGAAGCTACTACCCTCGGAAGTGCCTTGCGGTCGGAGGCCGAGGAATTGCCATACCAGGCAGTGATGCAACTGATCAGGATGCTCTCTGTTGCCAAATCTTTTCAGTCTATTCAGGGGGAATTGGCGTTGTCGTGCCCTCTTCACGACTGTCTTGGTGTATTTGGACCATGTTAGTTTGTTGGGGATGTGGACGCCAAGGAACTTGAAGCTCTCAACCTGCTTCACTTCAGCCCTGTTGATGAGAATGGGGGTGTGCTCGATCCTCCTTTGTCTGTAGTCCACAATCATTTCCTTTGTAACAATTCACGTTGAGGGAGAGGTTGTTATCCTGGCACCACACTGCCAGTTCTCTGACCTCCCTATAGGCCGTCTCATCGTTGTCGGTGATCACTGTTGTGTCATGATGGTGTTGGAGTCGTGCTTGGCCACGCAGTCATGGGTGAACAGGGAGTACAGGAGGGGACTGAGCTAGAGGTCGACCGATTAATCGGAATGGCCGATTTAATTAGGGCCAATTTCAAGTTTTCATAACAATCGGAAATCTGTATTTTTGGGCGCCGATTTTGCCGATTTAAAATAAATATATATATTTGTATACCTTTTATTTAACTAGGGAAGTCAGTTAAGAACACATTATTATTTTCAATGACTGCCTAGTGGGTTAACTGCCTTGTTCAGGGGCAGAATGACAGATTTTCACATTGTCAGCTCGGGGGGATCCAGTCTTGCAGCCTTACAGATAACTAGTCCAACGCTATAACCACCTGCCTCTCGTTGCACTCCACGAGGCGACTGCCTGGTACGCGAATGCAGTAGAAGTCAATGTACATATGGTTGCTAGCTAGCATTAAACTTATCTTTATAAAAAACAATCAATCAATCATAATCACTAGTTATAACTACACATGGTTGATGATATTACTAGTTTATCTAGCGTGTCCTGTGTTGCATATAATCACTAGTTATAACTACACATGGTTGATGATATTACTAGTTTATCTAGCGTGTCCTGTGTTGCATATAATCACTAGTTATAACTACACATGGTTGATGATATTACTAGTTTATCTAGCGTGTCCTGTGTTGCATATAATCACTAGTTATAACTACACATGGTTGATGATATTACTAGTTTATCTAGCGTGTCCTGTGTTGCATATAATCGCTGCAACGCTGGGGGATGATTTAACAAAAGCGCATTTGCGAAAAAAGCACAATCGTTGCTCCAACGTGTACCTAACCCTAAACACCAATGCCTTTCTTTAAATCAATACACAGAAGTATATATTTTTAAACCTGCATATTTCGCTAAAAGAAGTCCAGGTTAGCAGTTACCAGGTGAAATTGTGTCACTTCTCTTGTGTTCATTGCACGCAGAGTCAGGGTATATGCAACAGTTTGGGCAGCCTGGCTCATTGCAAACTAATTTGCCAGAATTTTACATAATTATGACATAACATTGAAGGTTGTGCAATGTAACAGGAATATTTAGACTGATGAATGCCACCAGTTAGATAAAATACGGAACGGTTCCGTATTTCACTGAAATAATAAACGTTTTGTTTTCGAAATGATAGTTTCCGGATTCGACCATATTAATGACCAAAGGCTCGTATTCCTGTGTGTTATTATGTTATAATTAAGTCTATGATTTGATAGAGCATTCTGACTGAGTGGTGGTAGGCAGCAGCATTCATTCAAACAGCACTTTCGTGTGTTTTGCCAGCAGCTCTTCGCAAGCACAGTGCTGTTTATGACTTCAAGCCTATCAGCCTAATGGCTGGTGTAACCAATGTGAAATGGCTAGCTAGTTAGCGGGGTGCGCGCTAATCGCGTTTCAAATGTCACTTGCTCTGAGATTTGGAGTAGTTATTCCCCTTGCTCTGCAAGGGCCGCGGCTTTTGTGGAGCGATGGGTAACGCTGCTTCGAGGGTGGCTGTTGTCGATGTGTTCCTGGTTCGAGCCCAGGTAGGGGCGAGGAGAGGGACGGAAGCTGTACTGTTGGCACTGGCAATACTATAGTGCCTAAAAGAACATCCAATAGTCAAAGGTATATGAAATACAAATGGTATAGAGATAAATAGTCCTATAAATACTATATTAACTACAACCTAAAACATCTTACCTTAGAATATTGAAGTCTCATGTTAAAAGGAACCACCAGCTTTCATATGTTCTCATGTTCTGAGCAAGGAACTCAAACGTTAGCTTTCTTACATGGCACATATTGCACTTTTACTTCTCCAACACTTTGTTTTTGCATTATTTAAACCAAATTGAACATGTTTCATTATTTATTTGAGGCTAAATTGATTTTTATTGACGTATTATATTAAGTTAAAATAAGTGTTCATTCAGTATTGTTGTAATTGTCATTATTACAAATAAATAAATTGGCCGATTTAATCGGCATCGGCTTTTTTTTGGTCCTCCAATAATCCGTATCGGCGTTGAAAAATCATAATCGGTCGACCTCTAGACTGAGCACGCCCCCTTGTCCATGTTGAGGATCAGTGTGGCAGACGTGTTGTTACCTACCCTTACCACCTGGGGTCGGCCCGTCAGGAAGTCCAGGATCCAATTACAGAGGGAGGTGTTTAGTCCCAGGGTCATTAGCTTAGTGATGAGCTTTGAGGGCACTATGGTGTTGAACACTGAGCTTTAGTTAATGAATAGCATTCTCACGTAGGTTTTCCTTTTGTCCAGGTGGGAAAGGGTAGTGTTTAAAGGGTAGTGTTGAGTTGAGATCCACAGGTTGCGTCATCTGTGGATCTATTGGGGCGGTATGCAAGTTGGAGTGGGTCTAGGGTTTCTGGGATAATGGTGTTGATGTGAGCCATGACCAGCCTTTCAAAGCACTTCATGGCTACAGACGTGAGGGTTACAGGTTGGTAGTCATGTAGGCAGGTTACCTTGATGTTCTTGGGCACACGTGAACATCGTCAACGGCGTCATGCGCTTCAGATTAGAAAGCAAGTTTATTTTTTTTGCGTCTATGCGAAGCAATGCTGGTAAAGTGAAGATAAATTCACAGAAAATAGACTGTTGTGCGTTGTGTCTGGAATTGTGACGTGTAGTTAAAGTGTCTATTTCGTGTTTATTTTAGCTTCCGGTGCGAATGATACATATTTCAAAACAATAACTTAATGCCTACCCTTTTTTGATTTTGAGTACAGGGATAAAGCCGAGGCAGGCAACAGTTGGGAAACTCTGTCAAATGAACACCTGCAGGTAGATTTTGGTAGTTCAGATGTCTATTTCACCAGCCACGTTGGTGGGTGGTCAGGGCTTCGCAGTGTGAGCATTTCACTAGCATTTGTGATTAAAAAATAGTGAAGTATGATCACATTTATAGTAAAATAAATGCTGCAGTAGGTGATCTGAGTGAATTGTACTTTTTTAGAAGCGCTGCTTACAGGCATAAAAGTTGGTCTAATTTACTTGAAACGAAAGTCTACTGAAGTGAGACTTTGTCCTTGTGTTTCTTGGCTATTAACCTTGTTTTGTTCACAAGCTATGTTGTTTTTCACTGTTTTGAGTTTCAACTGCTAGGGAAGAGAAGGCTGCTACTGGTCAGACTGAATCTCACAGGCACAAACATGACTAGTCACATTACCACAGGAATCTTCTGCCCTTAAAGGGGCAGGTAAACATTTTTGTGCCAGTGATAATTTGTGTAAAAGACTCGTATTACAAAAATGAAATTAAACAATACACATTACTTACCGGTAATACATTTATTATTAAAGAAACATTACAAAGCATGCTTATCCATTTTTTTGGGTATTTTGTTGGTGTAAATCCTCACTGTCTGCCCCTCTCCTCTCCTCTCCTTTCCTCAGTCTGCCCTCTCCTTCACTCAGTCCGCCCCTCTCCCTCTCCTTTCCTCAGTCTGCCCTCTCCTTCACTCAGTCTGCCCCTCTCCCTCACTCAGTCTGCCCCTCTCCCTCTCCTTTCCTCAGTCTGCCCCTCTCCCTCTCCTCTCCTTTCCTCAGTCTGCCCTCTCCTTCACTCAGTCCGCCCCTCTCCCTCTCCTTTCCTCAGTCTGCCCTCTCCTTCACTCAGTCTGCCCCTCTCCCTCACTCAGTCTGCCCCTCTCCCTCTCCTTTCCTCAGTCTGCCCCTCTCCCTCTCCTTTCCTCAGTCTGATCTCTCCTTCACTCAGTCCGCCCCTCTCCCTCTCCTCTCCTTTCCTCAGTCTGCCCTCTCCTTCACTCAGTCCGCCCCTCTCCCTCTCCTCTCCTTTCCTCAGTCTGCCCTCTCCTTCACTCAGTCCGCCCCTCTCCCTCTCCTCTCCTTTCCTCAGTCTGCCCTCTCCTTCACTCAGTCCGCCCCCACTTCCCCTTCCCTCTCCTTCACTGTCTGCCCCTTCCCTCTCCTTCACTGTCTGCCCCTTCCTTCACTGTCTGCCCCTTCCTTCACTGTCTGCCCCTTCCTTCACTGTCTGCCCCTTCCTTCACTGTCTGCCCCTTCCCCTCTTTCACTGTCTGCCCCTTCCCTCTCTTTCACTGTCTGCCCCTTCCCTCTCTTTCACTGTCTGCCCCTTCCCTCTCTTTCACTGTCTGCCCCTTCCCTCTCCTTCACTGTCTGCCCCTTCCCTCTCCTTCACTGTCTGCCCCTTCCCTCTCCTTCACTGTCTGCCCCTTCCCTCTCTTTCACTGTCTGCCCCTTCCCTCTTTTTCACTGTCTGCCCCTCCCCCTTCCCTCTCCTTCACTGTCTGCCCCTCCCCCTTCCCTCTCCTTCACTGTCTGCCCTCCACCCCTTCTTTCTCTCTCAATTCAATTCAAGGGGCTTTATTGGCATGGGAAACAAGTGAAATAGATAATCAAAAGTTATCCCCCTCTTCTCTTATCTTAAATGGTTGCCCCATTGTCTCATATTTACTCATGGCACTCTGACCCTTGTCCCCAACACGCCCCACCTGTGCAGGGAACCCCTCCCCCTCAACTCACAAGGGTTAGATTCAGGCACTCCTACTGGCTGACACTAGTGGAAGACTGGAAGTTGCTTTTTAGCACAGATCGAGGAAGTTACCTATCTGTAGTTCTTTATATTGGGAAGCAAAAAGCTGACCTTAGATCAGGTTCTGAGCCATTTCCATCCTACTTCAGATGAACAGGTGATGTCCAGCTGGCTGCTGAGTGTTGGACACTTGGACGTACACACACCTTTATAACTGTCTGAGGTTGCCCAACTCTCATACTGAGTTGCGTTGGCTGTTGGCTAAGAGCGTTGGCTGTTGGCTAAGAGCGTTGGCTGTTAGCTAAGAGCGCTGGCTGTTAGCTAAGAGCGCTGGCTGTTAGCTAAGAGCGCTGGCTGTTTGCTAAGAGCGCTGGCTGTTTGCTAAGAGCGCTGGCTGTTTGCTAAGAGCGCTGGCTGTTTCTCTCTCGCTCTCTCTTTCTTTCTTTCTCTCTCTCTTTCTCTCTCTCTTTCTCTCTTTCTTTCTCTCTTTCTTTCTCTCTCTTTCTCTCTCTCTCTTTCTCTCTCTCTTTCTCTCTTTCTTCTCTCTTTCTCTCTTTCTTTCTCTCTTTCTCTCTTTCTTTCTCTCTTTCTCTCTTTCTCTCTCTCTTTCTCTCTGAGTTTCGACTAGCATGTGAACGCGTCTCCAAAACTGTGCTGTGATGCCTCTGATGGTCACTAGTAGTGTACCAAACTTGCCAACTGCCCGGTCATTTTGGCCTGGTACTCAGGGCTCTGTTGTCCCTCCATCAGGTCCTAATGGCCTGGTACTCAGGGCTCTGTTGCTCCTCATAGCTGGTTGATTCATAGGCTAACATTGTTTTGATGGCCTCTATTAAAAAGAGGAGGATTTCTGTAGGCTAGGCCTATTATATTTATTTCTCAACTTTCATAATATTAAGCACGTTGATTCTGTTTTCAACCGGAGATGCATGAAAATGAACCGCGGGAAAAGCGTCCTCCATTTGCATACAAATCGGATGACCGGTCTTTCCCCCTCCCTACCCCTGTTCTGACGGGTGCATGAGAAAGGACCATTCTAAATCCAAACTCATTTCACATATTATTTAGTGTATTTAAAGACTAGATTAAATTGAGAATAGTCTGATGGGTGAGAATATATCTTGTGAATGATGCCCAGCGTGCGCAGTCTAAGGGAATAAACAGGCGAATGCATATTTTTTGTGACTTTTTCAAAGCATACTCCCGTGCATCATGTAAAAATATTCAATGGTCAATTGTGTTCTTCTCACTATAAAATAATGGCAATGGAATTCTCAGCAAATATTGTCTGCTAAATGAACTACTGTAGCCCACAGCCATATACTACTGTACTGTAATGTCCAAACTTGTGGAACACAGACGTCTATGATTGGTTCAGATTTGGTCTTGTCCAGACCAACCAAATGTGGTCTTGTTTGGGGGGGGGGGTAGAGCTCATTAAATAATAGCTAGTGTGTAGAATAATAATCTAATATGCGAAGGAAGGATATTGTATGTTTCTACTTTTGTGTTCCTACTTAGACCCCCGTCACCATGAAGAGAATGACATTCATATTAGTGCTGTGTGGGGTGACTCATAGCCCGCAGTCCCCACGGTTATATCCGCGGCGTGGAAGGTTTTAGGGTTATGAAATACCGTGTGGATGAAGTGCGGGCTGGTGGCGGGCGTGTGTGTGTCTGTCTGTGTGGCGGGTGTGTGTGTGTCTGTCTGTGTGGCGGGTGTGTGTGTGTCTGTCTGTGTGGCGGGTGTGTGTGTGTCTGTCTGTGTGGCGGGTGTGTGTGTGTCTGTCTGTGTGGCGGGTGTGTGTGTGTCTGTCTGTGGCGGTGTGTGTGTGTGTGTGTGTGTGTCTGTCTGTGTGGCAGGTGTGTGTGTGTCTGTCTGTGTGGCGGGTGTGTGTGTGTCTGTCTGTGGCGGGTGTGTGTGTGTCTGTCTATGTGGCAGGTGTGTTTGTGTCTGTCTATGTGGCAGGTGTGTTTGTGTCTGTCTATGTGGCAGGTGTGTTTGTGTCTGTCTATGTGGCAGGTGTGTTTGTGTCTGTCTGTGTGGCGGGTGTGTGTGTGTCTGTCAATGTGTGTCTGTCTGTGTGGCGGGCGTGTGTTTGTGTGTGATGTGTTCTATTTTTAACAAGACAGACCCTCAGGTATTCTGCTGCTACTTGGATATCTCGTGTACACACACACACACACACACACACACACACACACACACACACACACACACACACACACACACACACAGACAACACGTGGCTAATCAGCAAACTCACTGACCTTGCATGCAGTACTGTGGTTTTCTCTTTATACAGGTATATACCATTTTATTACTGGGAAGAAAATAAATCGTTGACAGAAGTTAAATCAGTCAATGTAATCCTAATTCTTAATAATAATATATACACTGAGTGGACAAAACATTAAGAACACCTGCTCTTTCCATGATAGACTGACCAGGTGAAAACTATGATCCCTTATTGATGTCACTTGTTAAATCCACTTCAATCAGTGTAGACGAAGGGGAGAAGACGGGTTAAAGAAAGGATTTTTAAGCCTTGAGACAATTGAGACATGGATTGTGTCTGTGTGCCATTCAGAGGGTGAATGGACAAGACAACAGATTGAAGTGCCTTTTGAACTGGGTGTGGTAGACAACTGTGGGAAGCTCTTCTGATGGCAATGGGGGGGGGGTGTTCTTAATATTATATTGTACACTGTATATTAAAACACTTTTATTTAGAGCAAGATCCATGAAGAGAAATACACCAACAGGCTCAAGAGGGTAGACTGGTAGAAAGGTAGTTGACTGTGACCCCGGTCAACAGTCACATGGGGAGAACACACACACACCTCCCCTAAAGCCTTCCTCGTCCTTCGGTTCAGCCGGCACCTAGCGTAACGATTGTGCTCGCATCCTCCCTTAGAACAGGTTTTCACTCAGGTCCCCCCCCCCCATGCGTCGTGCACCACGTCTATCTCTATAGGGACAAGCACTGTTCATGACACAAACTGAGAACATGTCGTCATGGGGTGCAGAGAATATTTAGCACTTTTAATGCTCATTTACAACAAAATCTTTGGGCTAAAAAACCCTAGCGTAAGTCACTTTGTCATTATGGGGTATTGTGTGTAGATTGGTGAGATAAAACATCTATTTAATCCATTTTGAATTTGGTCTGTAACACAACAGTGTGGAATAAGGGGGTATGAATACTTTGAAAGCACTGCGTTTCTGTTTTAGTGTTTCACCTTAGTGAAGGCGAATACTTTGAAAGCACTGCGTTTCACTACGACTTCCTGGTTCTGTAACACAACAGTGTGGAATAAGGGGGTATGAATACTTTGAAAGCACTGCGTTTCTGTTTTAGTGTTTCACCTTAGTGAAGGCGTACACTACGACTTCCTGGTTCTGTAACACAACAGTGTGGAATAAGGGGGTATGAATACTTTGAAAGCACTGCGTTTCTGTTTTAGTGTTTCACCTTAGTGAAGGCTTTGAAAGCACTGCGTTTCTGTTTTAGTGACTTCCTGGTTCTGTAACACAACAGTGTGGAATAAGGGGTATGAATACTTTGAAAGCACTGCGTTTCTGTTTTAGTGTTTCACCTTAGTGAAGGCGTACACTACGACTTCCTGGTTCTGTAACACAACAGTGTGGAATAAGGGGGTATGAATACTTTGAAAGCACTGCGTTTCTGTTTTAGTGTTTCACCTTAGTGAAGGCGTACACTACGACTTCCTGGTTCTGTAACACAACAGTGTGGAATAAGGGGGTATGAATACTTTGAAAGCACTGCGTTTCTGTTTTAGTGTTTCACCTTAGTGAAGGCGTACACTACGACTTCCTGGTTCTCTGTGTTTTTGGTTGAATAGGTTCCTCAATTTCTTTTTTTTCGTTTTTTTGCGTTCTTCATCAAATCATTTCTCATTGTTGTTAGCTTTCTTAGGTTTACTGCCTGAATACAAATGTGAAAGGTTAGTTGGTACAGTAGCACAAATATATTGTTCAGGCTTCCTACTGCTAAGTTTACACCTTCACTATTTCAGGGAATTGGATTTATTGTTTGCCAATAGTTTTTTGGTAGGGTGGGGGTATGCTGTCACCTATGGGCACTTATGGGCTATTCACAATATATCTCGATGTAATGTTTTCTCTAAGCTTTGTTGCGCAATTTAAAGGCCAATACACTGCATTTAAAACAGTCAGCAATAATCTATTGAATTCAGGGCTTGTGAAATTATACCTAGGCTAAATATAATCAAGTCTGTCTATGAAATTGCCATTTTTGTTACAAATTTAACCAGATCGATGCACACATCCACTAATAATGACTAACTTGAATCAGGCATTGTAGAAAATTAACACAGCTCTCATAAACAATCTCTCACAAGCCCCACATTCTAGTGAGTAGCCAGCTAATCATTATTTTTCAAGTGTCGCCAAACGTGGATCTATTTGTGTGCTAACAAAGTAGAACCGTTGAACCGTTCTGAATACCCCATCCTGTCCGTCTCCAACTGTTTGAGCCTGTTCCCTTTAGACAAAGTAGAACCGTTGAACCGTTCTGAATACCCCATCCTGTCCGTCTCCAACTGTTTGAGCCTGTTCCCTTTAGACAAAGTAGAACCGTTGAACCGTTCTGAATACCCCATCCTGTCCGTCTCCAACTGTTTGAGCCTGTTCCCTTTAGACAAAGTAGAACCGTTCTGAATACCCCATCCTGTCCGTCTCCAACTGTTTGAGCCTGTTCACTTTAGGGTAGCCTAGTGGTTAGAGTGTTGGACTAGTAACCGAAAGGTTGCAAGTTCGAATCCCCGAGCTGACAAGGTACAAATCTGTCGTTCTGCCCCTGAACAAGGTAATTAACACACTGTTCCTAGGCCATCATTGAAAATAAGAATTTGCCTTAACTGACTTGCCTAGTAAAAAAAAAAAATATATATATATATATATTGAAATCAAGCGGCCTACCAAGATGAGAAGATTCTTATTTTTCAGAATGAGAACGAGTTGCCATATCCTGAAATAAATGCATATTCTTGTGCTCATTGCACACGAATCAATCACAGACTAGCACATAACTAACTGTCTGTGGCTAAAATGCTGCTAGCGGTAGGTGGTACCGTAATGCCACGCGCACAGAAACTGAGCATTCATTTTCCACATGTTCACTAACCAGGTTTCCATCCAACCTTTTGTATGCGAGTAAAGTGCGTGGCAAATAAAACATGTCACGACAGGCCTGATGGAAACAGAGTAAAGTACGTGGCAAATAAAACATGTCACGACAGGCCTGATGGAAACAGAGTAAAGTACGTGGCAAATAAAACATGTCACGACAGGCCTGATGGAAACAGAGTAAAGTACGTGGCAAATAAAACATGTCACGACAGGCCTGATGGAAACACGACATTTGTTGATAAACTTTCCAAATGTTGATAAAACGAGATCGGCTAGACAAGGTTGGATCTTTTTAGTTGTTTAAATGAATTATGCGGGAAATGTCTGAACTCTCTTATGCGCAAATATTGATATAATAACCATCATGTTGAAGTACTGTGTACTCCAACTACGACTCAGGAAACCATCCAGTTTATTAGACTGCAGATTAAATAATTGATGATGAACTTCTCAGGGAGGTGAGAGTGCACGGCGATGAGCTTGATGCTCCTTTCCAATAAATATCCAGGGTCTCATTCTGGTGACATGATCATCCATGTTTGCTTGGCTGCAGTTTGACAAATCAAAATGATCTCATTATTTTGTCCGTAATAATCTCATCATGTAGACTATAGGCCTACCTGAACTGTAGCTACGAGCTGTTAGCTAGAGGACACGTGCCAATACCACAGTGGGCACACTCTCTATTTAACTATTTACCACAGTGGGCACACTCTCTATTTAACTATTTACCACAGTGAGCACACTCTCTATTTAACTATTTACCACAGTGAGCACACTCTCTATTTAACTATTTACCACAGTGGGCACACTCTCTATTTAACTATTTACCACAGTGAGCACACTCTCTATTTAACTATTTACCACAGTGGGCACACTCTCTATTTAACACAGTGGGCACACTCTCTATTTAACTATTTACCACAGTGGGCACACTCTCTATTGAACTATTTACCACAGTGGGCACACTCTCTATTGAACGATTTACCACAGTGGGCACACTCTCTATTTAACTATTTACCACAGTGGGCACACTCTATTGAACTATTTACCACAGTGGGCACACTCTCTATTGAACTATTTACCACAGTGGGCACACTCTCTATTGAACTATTTACCACAGTGGGCACACTCTCTATTTAACTATTTACCACAGTGGGCACACTCTCTATTGAACTATTTACCACAGTGGGCACACTCTCTATTGAACTATTTACCACAGTGGGCACACTCTCTATTGAACTATTTACCACAGTGGGCACACTCTCTATTGAACTATTTACCACAGTGAGCACACTCTCTATTGAACTATTTACCACAGTGAGCACACTCTCTATTGAACTATTTACCACAGTGAGCACACTCTCTATTGAACTATTTACCACAGTGAGCACACTCTCTATTGAACTATTTACCACAGTGGGCACACTCTCTATTGAACTATTTACCACAGTGGGCACACTCTCTATTGAACTATTTACCACAGTGGGCACACTCTCTATTGAACTATTTACCACAGTGGGCACACTCTGGGCACACTCTCTATTGAACTATTGAACTATTTACCACTATTGAACTATTTACCACAGTGAGCACACTCTCTATTGAACTATTTACCACAGTGGCACACTCTCTATTTAACATTTACTCAGTATTGAACTATTTACCACAGTGGGCACACTCTCTATTGAACTATTTACCACAGTGGGCACACTCTCTATTTAACTATTTACCACAGTGGGCACACTCTCTATTTAACTATTTACCACAGTGGGCACACTCTCTATTTAACAAAACATTTTTTTGTGAGAAAACCATCAGTAGAGATAAATGTGATGGAAACCCATTTAACTTGTATTTTTTTATTGGGTATGTGGGAATTTAACCGCAAAATGTATTTGATGTGCTCTACCTCATCACACACAGCATTTTATCTGCAACAACTCAATTTGATGGAAAATCTCTGATGGGAAAATGCATATGGTTTTAATTTGGACAAACACATAAATGAGTGTATCGGTCTGGACCACTAGGGCCCTCTCTCTCAGCCGGCTGGCTCCTCTAGGGCCCTCTCTCTCAGCCGGCTGGCTCCTCTAGGGCCCTCTCTCTCAGCCGGCTGGCTCCTCTAGGGCCCTCTTTTAAGTATAAATGTGAAGGGAAAATAAATCAACAGATAACAGCCTAGGTTCTATTTACTGTGGTGTTTGTTCTCCACTGGGACCCTTTTCTTATTGCAACAGGTCACACATTTTGCTGCAATTGGTTGCACACTGCGGTATTTCAGATATGGGAGCTTGTCAACATTGCATTTGTTTTCAAATTCTTTTTGTGTCCTTCCTTGTAATCTGAGGGAAATATGTGTTTCTTATATGGTTGTACATTTGGCAGGAGGTTACGAAGTGCAGCTCAGATTCTACCTCATTTTGTGGGCGTGTGCACATAGGCAGACCTGGCTCTCAAGAGAAGATGGGCTAGGGCGGCCTCTCTCAATAGCAAGGCTATGCTCACTGTCTGTACGTTTGTCCATTTTTTTCCCTCTGTTTTCTATCCTTCAAAGTGGTCAGATAGTCTGCCACCGTCTACTGTCTGTTTAGGGCCAAATAGCATTTCAGTTTACTTTGAGATTTTGTCATGTTTCCGCAGTAGGTTATATACTTGTATTTTAATTTGCTTATAATTCGGTAGGGCCACATTTGTAAGAGTGTTGTCCTGAGGCTTTGTTGGGTTGGTAGTGGTTTGTGAACTTAGAATTAGGACGAGGGAACTTTTCTCTATGCTCATCTCTTGGCATTACAGGGTTTTGTACAGGGAGGACTGAGTATGGCTTGTTTTTAGGTGGTTCTAGAATTTGATGGCTAGTTTTTATACATTTGTCATGGTTATTGGCCTATATATTAGTCATATAACCTGTATACACTGCTCAAAAAAATAAAGGGAACACTAAAATAACACATCCTAGAAATGAATGAATGAAATATTCTTTTTTCTTTACATAGTTGAATGTGCTGACAACAAAATCACACAAATTATCAATGGAAATCAAATTTATCAACACATGGAGGTCTGGATTTGGAGTCACACTCAAAATTAAAGTGGAAAACCACACTACAGGCTGATCCAACTTTGATGTAATGTCCTTAAAACAAGTCAAAATGAGGCTCAGTAGTGTGTGTGGCCTCCACGTGCTTGTATGACCTCCCTACAACGCCTGGGCATACTCCTGGTGAGGTGGCGGATGGTCTCCTGAGGGATCTCCTCCCAGACCTGGACTAAAGCATCCGCCAACTCCTGGACAGTCTGTGGTGCAACGTGGCGTTGGTGGATGGAGCGAGACATGATGTCCCGGATGTGCTCAATTGGATTCAGGTCTGGGGAACGGGTGGGCCAGTCCATAGCATCAATGCCTTCCTCTTGCAGGAACTGCTGACACACTCCAGCCACATGAGGTCTAGCATTGTCTTGCATTAGGAGGAACCCAGGGCCAACCGCACCAGCATATGGTCTCACAAGGGGTCTGAGGATCTCCTCTCGGTACCTAATGGCAGTCAGGCTACCGCTGGCGAGCACATGGAGGGCTGTGCGGCCCCCCCAAAGAAATGCCACCCCACACCATGACTGACCCAACGCCAAACCGGTCATGCTGCAGAACGTTCTCCACGGCGTCTCCAGACTGTCACGTCTGTCACATGTGCTCAGTGTGAACCTGCTTTCATCTGTGAAGAGCACAGGGCGCCAGTGGCGAATTTGCCAATCTTGGTGTTCTCTGGCAAATGCCAAACGTCCTGCATGGTGTTGGGCTGTAAGCACAACCCCCACCTGTGGACGTCGGGCCCTCATACCACCCTCATGGAGTCTGTTTTGCTGACCGTTTGAGCAGACACATGCACATTTGTGGCCTGCTGGAGGTAATTTTGCAGGGCTCTGGCAGTGCTCCTCCTGCTCCTCCTTGCACAAAGGCGGAGGTAGCGGTCCTGCTGCTGGGTTGTTGCCCTCCTACGGCCTCCTCCACGTCTCCTGATGTACTGGCCGGCCTCCTGGTAGTGCCTCCATGCTCTGGACACTACACTGACAGACACAGCAAACCTTCTTGCCACAGCTCATATTGATGTGCCATCCTGGATGAGCTGCACTACCTGAGCCACTTGTGTGGGTTGTGGACTCCGTCTCATGCTACCACTAGAGTGAAAGCACCGCCAGCATTCAAAAGTGACCAAAACATCAGCCAGGAAGCATAGGAACTGAGAAGTGGTCTGTGGTCACCACCTGCAGAACCACTCCTTTATTGGGGGTGTCTTGCTAATTGCTATAATTTCCACCTGTTGTCTATTCCATTTGCACAACAGCATGTGAAATTGATTGTCAATCAGTGTTGCTTCATAAGTGGACAGTTTGATTTCACAGAAGTGTGATTGACTTGGAGTTACATTGTGTTGTTTAAGTGTTCCCTTAATTTTTTTGAGCAGTGTATTAGTCATGGTTATTGGCCTATATATTTGTCATATAACCTATATATTTGTCATGGTTATTGGCCTATATAGACTGCTAAAAAATAAATAAAGGGAACACTTGCTTTTGTAGAATTCTGCATGCAGGATTTCAGTTGGATGTTTGTCCCATTTAAAATATATATATATTATTAGTTTGCGGACCCCACACTTCACTTCCATATAGGGCAAATAATTGGTTCAATTATAGATTGGAAGATTTTGAGGCAGGTTCTATTTGGAATGTTAATTTTTATAGAGCAAAAAGCCCGTATTGCTTTCTCTTTTAGTTCATTGACAGCCAAACATAAATTACCGGTGCAACTTATTTTAAGCCCAGATATAAATAGACTTTAGTGTGTTATGTCTTGTTCCTAACTGTGAAATTGTGTTTTAAGTCTTGGGATTTTGATCTGTTTTTGGAAAATAATGTTCTTTATCTTCTTGAAGTTTACTGTCAGGGACCATGTCTGACAGAACTGATGTAGAATATTTAGATTATGTTGTAGACCTACTTTTGTGTGTGACAACAGAACTAGATAGTCTACATACAGCAGGAATTTAACTTCCCTCTTTCTGTCTCCCCCTCTCTCGGTCTCTCCTTCTTTCTGTGTCTCCCTCTCTCTCTGTCTGTCTCCGTCTGACACTCTGTCTGTCTCGCTCTCTCGCTCTCTGAATCGCTCACTCTCTCTGAATCGCTCTCTGGCTCGATCTCACTCTTTCTCTGGCTCGCTCTCTGGCTCGCTCTCTGGCTCTCGCTCTCTAGCTCGCTTGCTCTTTCTCTGACTCGCTCGCTCTCTCTCTCTCTGGCTCTCTCTCTCTCTATCTCTATCTCTCTCTCTCTCCTCCTTGATCCATCAGTGGGGAGAGTGTGTCTGTTCTGTGGGGAGAGGGTGTCTGTTCTGTGGGGAGAGGGTGTCTGTTCTGTGGGGAGGGGTGTCTGTTCTGTGGGGAGGGGGTGTCTGTTCTGTGGGGAGGAGGAGACTGTGCAGCATCTGTATTTTTCTTGTTCCAGGCTGGTAGGGTTGTTTTCTGTCCTGGATGGGTGGTGTACAGGGTTGGGGCGAACTGTGGACCTGTATGTTGGAGTGCCGAGGTATAGTGTAGCGAATAGGCTTAGGGACGGTTTAGTAAATGACCAGTTGAGGCAGGCAGAAATGGCAGTGTAGAAGTCCAGGTAACATGTGATTCAGGGGGCGGGGTCTACAGATCTCAGAGCTGTGTTGTTGGGGCTTGTGCTGGCTCGTCTCACACTGGGGCATATGGGGTCAGGTGAACCTTCTGGAGGACTTTGTAGTGGTGTGGGGCGTATGGGAGGTTCTATGTACAGTGGATGAGAAGGGGGGCTTGGTTCTAACTTTCTAGGTTTGTTTAAATTTAAGTGAAGTTTGTGCTTTTAATGATGTAACTACAGGGCTCGACATTAACACTTGTCCTCATGTCCGGGACAAGTTAAAAAAAACACACACAAAAACATGTTGGACAAGAAAACTATAGATTTAAGTTGTCTGAATGGACTCCGGTCACCTGACCGGAGAGTGAAGGAAGGACAGTGTCCCACCTTGAATCTAAGCGGAGGCGGTCAGCATTTTTTAAAAACTATTTAGGCCTACCCATAAACATAATTGTTTAAAACCTAAAGGTTTTATGACATTTTATGAAGGATGTCTTCCCTTGTTTAAAAATAGCCTAGCCAAAACACAGCCATATAAATGTCGAGGTCATTATTTCATAACTTAATATGACATTGAAACCAGCATTTTTCTCATGTTCTATTGGTTTTCAAATCAATGTTCTTTTATTGTCCAGCAGGCAAAGGCATAATTCTGGTCATTATAGTAACCCTAGTTACTGCAACCCTAGTTACTGTAGCCCTAGTTACTGCATCTTTAGATCTCCCCTTACTTCATTTCTAAGGTATGTTCATCTCTAACATGAAACCACTCCTGCATGTGGTGTGCTTTTCAGAACAGTGTTTTCCTGCTAATTTCATTTTGGAACATTCGCAGTAGTCTACAGGCACATTGTTGAACTTATAATTTGAAGAAATCAAATGTTAACGACATTTTAAGCTCATCTGTTGCATCAGCCTCATTGCTTTACTTATTTAATTTGTTATGTTTGTAGTGGTTGTATGAATTTCAGATCTGCCGTCCCAGAGTCTGTTTTGAAACGCACTCATTTTTTTGCGTCCCAGGGATAATGGGATGCCCTTAATTTTGGGCTCTGGAGGGAATTATTTTACAAAGACATAAAAAGTATTTGTTTGTAATTGTAGTGTTGGGTGGCCAACCATCCTACAGGGGAGCCTTAAAGGGGCAGTGTTGTATTTCGAGACAAACTTGAACAGGTAGAGTGTAGCCGACATTTTAGTCTGAATCTCTTTGGTGAAAAAGATGGTCAAGCATTTTATTTTGTAAATTGGTTCCTTGCATCTTGCAAATAAAAAATAAAAAACAGTCCAAAAGGACAAGTGGCAGAAAATGGTCAATGTCAAGCTTTTAACTATTGGGCCAATAAAGGTATTTTGAAATCACTCACTCACTTACTCACTCACTCACTCACTCACTCACTATGAGTTTATCAAAATTGGATTTGTTATCAAGTTCTTTGTGGGTCTGTGTAGTCTGAGGGAAATATGTGTCTCTAATATGGTCATACATTGGGCAGGAGGTTAGGAAGTGCAGCTCAGTTTCCACCTCATTTTGTGGGCAGTGAGCACATAGCCTGTCTTCTCTTGAGAGCCTGGTTTGCCTACGGAGGCCTCTCTCAATAGGAAGGCTATGCTCACTGAGTCTACATAGTCAAAGCTTTCCTTAAGTTTGGGTCAGTCACAGTGGTCAGGTATTCTGCCGCTGTGTACTCTCTGTGTAGGGCCAAATACCATTCTTAGTTTGCTCAGTTTTTTTGTTAATTCTTTCCAATGTATCAAGTAATTATCTTTTTGTTTTCTCATGATTTGGTTTGGTCTAATTTTGTTGCTGTCCTGGTGCTCTGTGGGGTGTGTTTGTGTTTGTGAACAGAGCCCAGTACCAGCTTGCTTAGGGAACTCTTCTCCAGGTACATCTCTCTGTAGAGAGACTGATGGCTTTGTTATGGAAGGTTTGGGACTCGCTTCCTTTTAGGTGGTTGTAGAATTTACAGGATCTTTCTGCTTTTTGATAATTAGCGGGTGTCGGCCTAATTCTGCTCTGCATGCATTATTTGGTGTTTTACGTTGAACACTGAGAATATTTTAGCAGAATTCTGCATGCAGCGTCTCAATTTGGTGTTTGTCCCATTTTGTGAAGTCTTGGTTGGTGAGCGAATCCCAGAACTCACAACCATAAAGGGCAATGGGCTCTATGACTGATTCAAGTATTTTTTTTGCCAGATCCTAATTGGTATGTTGCATTTTATGTTCCTTTTGATGGTATAGAAGGCCCTTCTTGCCTTGTCTCTCAGATCGTTCACAGCTTTGTGGAAGTTACATGTGGCGCTGATGTTTAGGCCAAGGTATGTATACTTTTTTGTGTGCTCTATGGCAACGGTGTCAGGGCAACGGTCAGGGAAACGGTGTCAGGGCAACGGTGTCTAGGTAGAATTTGTGGTCCTGGCAACTGGACCTTATTATTTTGGTCTTACTGAGATTTACTGTCAGGGCCCAGGTCTGACAGAATCTGTGCAGAAGATCTAGGTGCTGCTGTAGGCCCTCCTTGGTTGGGGACAAAAGCACCAGATCATCAGCAAACAATAGACTCTGTCTCTGTCTCTCTCTCTGACTCTCTGTCTCTCTGTCTTTATATCACTTCCTGTCTTGTCACCAGAGGAGTGCTGACAGAGCAGTCACAATCCACTCACATCCTCAGTGTGTGTGAGTGTCAACACTTTAGATTGGTAATGTAATGATATAATTCGGGGAGTCAAGCCACAGAAACATTATTTGTTGTCTCTTGCACTTCCTCAGTTGTGATTTTAGTCTGCTTCAAGTAGAACAGAAGCAACAGAATTGTAGCTAGGCTTACCCTAGATATTCTTCCAGAACTCTAATGAAGTCTTTGAGAGGATTTCAGAGACAGACAACTAGGTTGTGACCAGGACCTGTCGGTAGGCTGCTGGCGCTGGAAAAGCAGGTTGGAACAGTTGAACTGACCCCCAAACTAGATGGGACGTAGGCAGGCAAGTCTCCTATCAACATAACACTACAGGAGTAGCCTAACCTAACGTTCATACTGACCCAAGCCTCCCAGGCAGATGACTACAGAAATGTGTGTGTGTGTGGGTGAGCGTGCGTTTGTGCATGTGCACTAGTGTGTTTGTGTGTGTGGTTTTGTGAGACATGGAGGAAGTGCGTGCGGCGTAGCCTGTCTTTTTATTCTGTGTTTGTTTGTGTTTTTTTCCATGCTAAGTCATGTACTCCCAGGCCCTTTGTCAGTGATGACACTGGTAAACAGTCATTATCTATTTGAGAGAAGTTTCAAGATGGCTGATGAGGTAATGATGATGATGTGTATTAGATGTTGTGTGGGAAATACTACCCTGGTTTCGAAGGGCCTAAAATGTACATTTTGGTCCTCCAGCCACCGTGGCAGATAGATTTAAAAATCTACCAGCCACTCAGATTTTTTTACCAGCTAAAATTACACCAACAAAACACAAACAAATTGATGAGCATGTTTTGAAATGTTTCTTAAACAATACATGTATTCACAGTAAGAAGTAATGTGGTATATTGTTTAACTTAATTTCATTTTTTGTGATTTGAGTCTTTTAACCAAAATATCACAGATGAGATAAAATGTTCCCCTGTCCCTTTAAGGGCGGCAGGTTACCTTGGTAACGCGACTCAGACGTGTTTGTGCCTGTGAGATAAAGTCTGACAAGTAGCAGCGTTGTCTTCTCTTCCCTAGCAGTTGAAACTCAAAACAGTGAAAAACAACACAAGGTAAATAGCTAAGAAACACAAGGACAAAGTCTCACTTCAGTAGACTTTCTTTTCAAGTGAATTAGACCAACTTTATGCCTGTAAGCAGCGCTTCTGAAAATGAATCTTTAACTCCGCTCTTCACGGACATCCAGCCCCCAGCCAGGCAGTGTTGCAGCACGAGGTGGAATAGGCTATATAGGATTCATAGTTAATTTACCAGCTGTTCATTTACTGTGAAACAAAACGGCAGAAATACTGTAGCGACCCGCACAGACAGCTGTGTGTCATGTGCTAGGCTAGGAGGTGGTTGTGTTGTACTGACCAGTACCCGGTGTTCGCGGGGTCCGACATGTCAATCAACCTGCTATCTGCCAATCACGGGAATGCCTGGAATGTTCTGATGCCGGGCATCCTGGTGGTTGGCGGAGTGGCGTGGAGGGGGGTTGGGCATTGGAAGTTAAGACCAGGTTCAGCCTTTGTTCTCTCTCTCTTACGTCTGGGCTTCACAAGAGAAGGTCACGATTGGCTTGTGGGTTATCTGTCATCTATTTGGCGTGTGCTACGGCCCAAACAGTAGCCTGTGTAAAGTTGGTTCAATAAACCGTCAATTCGCAAACTCAAGCCTCTGTCTGGACAATTGTTCATTTATGATCTAGTCAGGTCATTACAATACTTTGAAACCAGCCACTGCAACATTTATTTTACTGTAAATGTGATCATACTATTTTTATTCACAAATGCTAGTGAAATGCTCACACTGTGAAGCCCTGACCACCGCCAACGTGTCCGGTGAAATAGACATTTAGCCCGCAGGTGACAGGTGTTAATTTTAGGCCCTCCTGGTTTGCCACTTGTATCATAATCCCCCTCAACTTCATGAGACATCTCAACATCCTCCCAACTCCTCACCAGTTACTTACATTTACATTTAAGTCATTTAGCAGACGCTCTTATCCAGAGCGACTTACAAATTGGTGCATTCACCTTATGACATCCAGTGGAGCAGCCACTTTACAATAGTGCATCTAAATCTTTTAAGGGGGGGGGGGGGGGGTGAGAAGGATTACTTTATCCTATCCTAGGTATTCCTTACTTGTGACTTTGGCTGACTGACTGGCTGACTATTGTGCCCCACATTTTTAAATACACGTTTTTGGAATATGGGCATACGTTATGATAATTCCATAACTATAGGCTAGCCTATGTCATAAACAGTCATGTCAGCTGATGTCAGTTCTGACTTGTCAGTCACGGCACAAACTGTTTACTGTAGCTCAACCAATAACTGCTGTCCTACTGTTAGCCAGCTGTCCTACTGTTAGCCAGCTGTCCTACTGTTGGCCAGCTGTCCTACTGTTAGCCAGCCAGCTGTCCTACTGTTAGCCACCCAGCTGTCCTACTGTTAGCCAGCCAGCTGTCCTACTGTTGGCCAGCCAGCTGTCCTACTGTTAGCCACCCAGCTGTCCTACTGTTAGCCACCCAGCTGTCCTACTGTTAGCCAGCCAGCTGTCCTACTGTTAGCCAGCTGTCCTACTGTTGGCCTGTTAGCTCAGCCAGATAACAGTTTGTGTCATGACTGTTTTTAAGAATATTGTCCATAAACTGACATCAGTTGTCATTATTGATTTTTATCTGATGTGTCACTGGTATGACAGTTATGTATGTTGTACCCACAGCAACTATTAAAACCTTCCCCAACCAGAAACTGTGGATTGATGGCAGCATTCGCGTGAAACTGAAAGCGCGAACCACTGCTTTTAATCAGGGCAAGGTGACCGGAAACATGACCGAATACAAACAGTGTAGCTATTCCCTCCTCAAGGCAATCAAACAAGCTAAGCGTCAGTATAGAGACAAAGTAGAGTCGCAATTCAACAGCTCAGACGTGAGAGGTATGTGGCAGGGCCTACAGTCAATCACGGACTACAAAAAGAAAACCAGCCCCGTCGTGGACCCCGATGTCTTGCTCCCAGACAGACTAAACAACTCCTTTTCTCGCTTTGAGGACAATACAGTGCCACTGACACGGCCCGCTACCAAAACCTGCAGGCTCTCCTTCACTGCAGCCAACGTGAGTAAAACATTTAAACGTGTTAACCCTCGCAAGGCTGCAGGCCCAGACGGCATCCTCAGAGCATGCTCAGACCAGCTGGCTGGTTTGTTTACAGACATATTCAATCAATCCTTATCCCAGTCTGCTGTTCCCACATGCTTCAAGAGGGCCACCATTGTTCCTGTTCCCAAGAAAGCGAAGGTAACTGAGCTAAATGACTACCGCCCCGTAGCACTCACTTCCGTCATCATGAAGTGCTTTGAGAGACTAGTCAAAGATCATATCACCTCCACCTTACCTGACACCCAAGACCCACTTCAATTTGCTTAACGCCCCAATAGATCCACAGATGGCGCAATTGCAATCACACTGCACACTGCCCTAACCCATCTGGACAAGAGGAATACCTATGTAAGAATGCTGTTCATCGACTACAGCTCAGCATTTAACACCATAGTACCCTCCAAACTCATCATTAAGCTCGAGACCCTGGGTCTCGACCTCGCCCTGTGCAACTGGGTCCTGGACTTCCTGATGGGCCGCCCCCAGGTGGTGAGGGTAGGAAACAACATCTCCACCTCACTGATCCTCAACACTGGGTGCGTTCTCAGCCCTCACCTGTACTCCCTGTTCACCCACGACTGCATGGCCATGCACGCCTCCAACTCAATCATCAAGTTTGCAGACGACACTACAGTGGTAGGCTTGAATACCAGCAACGACGAGACGGCCTACAGGGAGGAGGTGAGGGCCCTCGGAGTGTGGTGTCAGGAAAATAACCTCACACTCAATGTCAACAAAACAAAGGAGATGATCGTGGACTTCAGGAAACAGCAGAGGGAACACCCCCCTATCCACATCGATGGAACAGTAGTGGAGAGGGTAGTAAGTTTTAAGTTCCTCGGCATGCACATCACAGACCAACTGAATTGCTCCACCCACACAGACAGCGTTGTGAAGAAGGCGCAGCAGCGCCTCTTCAACCTCAGGAGGCTGAAGAAATTAGGCTTGTCACCAAAAACACTCACAAACTTTTACAGATGCACAATCGAGAGCATCCTGTCGGGCTGTATGACCGCCTGGTACGGCAACTGCTCTGCCCACAACCGTAAGGCTCTCCAGAGGGTAGTGAGGTCTGCACAACACATCACCAGGAGCAAACTACCTGCCCTCCAGGACACGGACACCTCAAGGACAACAACCACCTGAGCTACTGCCTGTTCACCCCGCTATCATCCAGAAGGCGAGGTCAGTACAGGTGCATCAAAGCAGGGACCGAGAGACTGAAAAACAGCTTCTATCTCAAGGCCATCAGACTGTTAAACAGCCATCACTAACATTGAGTGGCTGCTGCCAACATACTGACTCAAATCTCTAGCCACTTTAATAATAAAAATTGGATGTAATAAATGTATCACTGGTCACTTTAAACAATGCCACTTTATATCATGTTTACATACCCTACATTACTCATCTCATATGTATATACTGTACTCGATACCATCTACTGCATCTTGCCTATGCCGTTCGGCCATCTCTCATCCATTCATATTTTTACGTACATATTCTTATTAATTCCTTTACACTTCAAATCAAATCAAATTTATTTATATAGCCCTTCGTACATCAGCTGATATCTCAAAGTGCTGTACAGAAACCCAGCCTAAAACCCCAAACAGCAAGCAATGCAGGTGTAGAAGCACGGTGGCTAGGAAAAACTCCCTAGAAAGGCCAAAACCTAGGAAGAAACCTAGAGAGGAACCTGGCTATGTGGGGTGGCCAGTCCTCTTCTGGCTGTGCCGGGTGGAGATTATAACAGAACATGGCCAATATGTTCAAATGTTCATAAATGACCAGCATGGTCGAATAATAATAAGGCAGAACAGTTGAAACTGGAGCAGCAGCACAGTCAGGTGGAAGTTGAAACTGGAGCAGCAGCATGGCCAGGTGGACTGGGGACAGCAAGGAGTCATCATGTCAGGTAGTCCTGGGGCGTTGTGTGTAAAACTTGTGCAAAACTTGTGTGTATAAGATAGTTGTTATATATTACTGCACGGTCGGAACTAGAAGCACAAGCATTTCGCAACACTCACATTAACATCTGCTAACCATGTGTATGTGACCAAAACAATTTGAAATATTTTTGAAGTTATGTCTTATGACACAACTATGTACGGGTTCATTTCCTCTTTAGCAGAATAAGTGACAGAAATGTCTGTGCCTTCACGGTCACTGTCCTCCTCAAGTTCCTGTTTTATGTTCTCTTTCTCATTGCACCAGTTCCTGATTTCACTTGTTGTGTTCTTCTTTTCCACCCTCTCTGAATCAAATAATACCTTTTGACTCCATTTCTTATTTCATCGAGTCGTTTTCAAGGGTTATTTTTCTGCTTGTCTGTTAGTCTATTTCTCTCGAACGAGGTGTTCTCAATCAGGTTAGAATACAAGTAGAAGCCCTTTCCCATAAACCTGTGCCACTTCCTCAACAACACTGGTTGAGAAGTGGATATTGTGTGTCTTCAGACGGCAGCCTAGTGGTTAAGAGCGTTGGGCCACTAATCAAAAGGTTGGTGATTCAAATCCTCGTGCCCACGAGGTGACAAATCTGAGCAAGGCACTTAATTGCTCCTGTGAATTGCTCTGACCGAATGTACATCTACGATCTCCGCATTCACTTTTCCGCTGCCTCAAGCTGTTTGTGTGTCATTACTGTGCTTGTGTGTTTGAGTCCACAGCAGCCATGGGTACAGTGCTCCATCCCTGCAGTCTCATGAGTAATACTGTACAGTATGTTTCCAGTTTTAGCCAACTATGCACTAGTGTAGTCCCTCTGGTTCTGATGGGGCACTAGTAACTATCTGTTCCACTGGTAAATGTGTCACGGTGAAGAGTATCATTGCCCGAACGTCTGTGTCTGTGTGTGTGTGTGCATGTGTCTTTGTTCGCCGTTGTCTGCGTTAGGGTGTGTCTGTGTTTGTTGTACAGTAACGGATTGTCTGTGGCTAAAGTCCAGCTACAGACAGGTTTGGCAGTTGTTTTAATGCAGTCATGCAGGACCTTGAGCTAGAACTTCAACTCAAATTTGCAATATTAGATATGAGTTGTTAAATATTGGTAAATCTTGCAGGTATAAAAGACTTGTTCAAGTGCAAAAGTAACGTGTTAATATTTGAACCCATAAATTAACCTCTCTCTCTGTCTCTCTCTCTGTCTCTCTCTCTCGCTGTCTCTCTCTCTCTCGCTGTCTCTCTCTCTCCCGCTGTCTCTCTCTCTCCCGCTGTCTCTCTCTCTCCCGCTGTCTCTCTCTCTCCCGCTGTCTCTCTCTCTCCCGCTGTCTCTCTCTCTCCCGCTGTCTCTCTCTCTCCCGCTGTCTCTCTCTCTCGCTGTCTCTCTCTCTCTCGCTGTCTCTCTCTCTCTCGCTGTCTCTCTCGCTGTCTCTCTCGCTGTCTCTCTCGCTGTCTCTCTCGCTGTCTCTCTCGCTCTCTCTCTCGCTGTCTCTCTCGCTCTCTCTCTCTCGCTGTCTCTCGCTCTCTCTCTCGCTGTCTCTTGCTCTCTCTCTCTCGCTGTCTCTCGCTCTCTCTCTCGCTGTCTCTCTCTCTCGCTGTCTCTCTCTCTCGCTGTCTCTATCTCTCTCGCTGTCTCTATCTCTCTCGCTGTCTCTCTCTCTCGCTGTCTCTCTCTCTCGCTGTCTCTCTCTCTCTCGCTGTCTCTCTCTCTCGCTCTCTCCCCCTCTCTCCCTCGCTCTCTCGCTCTCATTCTCTCCCGCTGTCTCTCTCTCTCTCTCTCCCGCTCTCTCCTCACCCTCTCTCCCCCGCTCTCTCCCCCTCCTCTCTCCCCCCTCTCTCTCTCTCCCTCGCTCTCTCCCCCTCTCTCTCTCTCTCTCCTCGCTCTCTCCCCTGCCTCTCTCTCTCTCTCTCTCTCCCTCGCTCTCTCCCCTGCCTCTCTCTCTCTCTCTCTCTCTCCTCTCTCCCCTGCCTCTCTCTCTCTCTCTCTCCCTCGCTCTCTCCCCTGCCTCTCTCTCTCTCTCTCTCTCCTCCTCGCTCTCTCTCTCTCTCTCTCTCTCTCTCTCTCTCTCTCTCTCTCCCGCTCTCTCCTCACCCTCTCTCTCTCCCGCTCTCTCCTCACCCTCTCTCTCTCCCGCTCTCTCCTCACCCTCCCTCTCTCTCGCCTCCCCCTCGCTCTCTCCCCTGCTCTCTCCCCCTGCCTCTCTCTCCCCTCCCTCTCTCGCTCTCTCCCCCTCTCTCTCTCCCCCTCTCTCTCTCCCCCTCTCTCTCTCTCCCCCTCTCTCTCTCTCCCCTCTCTCTCTCCCCCTCCCTCTCTCTCCCTCTCTCCCCCTTGCTCTCTCCCCTGTCTCTCTCCCTCTCTCTCACGCTGTCTCTCTCTCTCTCTCTCACCAGGTAAGTCCCACCTGGCCATCGTTCAGAAGGTGAATAATGAGGGCGAGGGGGATCCGTTCTACGAGGTGCTGGGATTGGTTACCTTGGAAGACGTCATTGAGGAGATCATCAAATCAGAGATCCTGGACGAGTCGGATCTTTACAGTGAGTCTATTGGGTTATAACATGTTTATTACATCATGTGTGTTCATAGAACAGAAGCCCATAACTCATTAATTAGCCTTTATAGATATTTAGTACATACCCTTAGAATGCAAAGCTGAGGATGTGCATGCTCATCCCCAGAATCGTCTGTTTTCAAAGGATAAAGCAAAGAACATGAACAAATTCATAGTTAAAAACATGGAAGAAAAAAAAAATGGAAGAAAATTAAACGTATTTTACTAGAACAAGTATCACTACCTAAAAACACAACATTATGGAACAAACCTTGTTTCGCTTTTCAGAATTCACTGATAAATTGGTCCACATGGAAACTAAAGGCATAAAAACCGTAAATGACCTGGTGATAGGAAATACATTTATTTCCATGACAGAATTAAAAAGCATTTTTGGACCCATGTACATATTTTCAAGTACATGCAACTTAAAAGTTTAAATCACAAGAACTTTGATTTGAAATCGTTTGGACATGAGAGCAATCTTGGGGGAAACCTATGTCAGAAAAGGATATTCGTATGATTGATAAGGAAAAGAAAATCTTTCAGAGAGCCAGTTCACAACCTCTTAGAAAAAATATATAAACTATTGGAACTGAGACTTAATAACTGATATTGGCACAAGAGTGTTGAAACATAACGAATGAGATTACAGTTAACGAAAATGTACGTTTAATCCAGTATTTATTACTATACAAAAGACACAATTCACAAATTGTACAGCACAACGTCAAGAGTCCCGTCTGAAGTGTAAACCCTACTAATGACTCAATAATTCATGTTACCAAAAAAAAGTAATGGGCGGGAGTTGGAAAGATGGATGTGAAGCGGTGTTGCGATGTAAAAGTGCTTTCCATTCGTCTGGCTGTGTATTTCAAGACATGAGGGTGCAGTGAGATACCCGATGGGTTGGACAAAACTCTTCTCGTCAATTATCTTAAAACAACAAAAACCTATACTAAAAAAACGTGAAACTCAGCCAATCCTCCCCACGCAATGGAAGGGTCAAGTGCTTTATTATCTAGACATTTTAAAGAGTGTGGGCGACAGAGAGAGACAAAATGGTGCAGTTTGAGGCCATGAGGCAGAAGGTTATTAGGGTGGGGGCCATGAGGCAGAAGGTTATTAGGGTGGGGGCCGTGAGGCAGAAGGTTATTAGGGTGGGGGCCATGAGGCAGAAGGTTATTAGGGTGGGGGCCATGAGGCAGAAGGTTATTAGGGTGGGGGCCGTGAGGCAGAAGGTTATTAGGGTGGGGGCTAGTGGGTCTTTGTATGATGTAGTTGTTTTTTACTATGTGTATGTTTTTGTATTGTTTATAAAAGAGCAAATCAAATCTTAGAAATCACATTTTTCAAAAGAATGCAAGACTGACCCGTGGTTCTACAATCTACCGTGTGACACAAATTAACAATATTAATCCACTCGGGATAAACTGTTTTGAGATATGTGTCCTCGGTCAGATGCTGATCCGATGTCTCTCCCCTCTGACCTTCGCCTCCAATGGGTTTTGAGAAGGAGAGGAGAGGGGATTCGAGGAACCAAGGAAATGCAGTTTAGATTCTGCCCTAATCTGTAACCTGTCCTTTTGTGTTATCTCTCACCTAGCTGACAACAGCAGAAACAGGAAGAAGGTGGCACCCAATAAGAACAAACGAGATTTCTCCGCCTTCAAACAGAGCGAGAGCGAATCCAAAGTCAAGATCTCCCCTCAGCTGCTATTGGCCGCTCACCGTTTCCTGGCAACAGGTTAGAACGTGTGACCTCCAAACCACACAATGCAACTCCCACACACTGTCACACACTACCCAACCACACAATGCAACCCCCACACACTGTCACACACTACCCAACCACACAATGCAACCCCCACACACTGTCACACACTACCCAACCACACAATGCAACCCCCACACACTGTCACACACTACCCAACCACACAATGCAACCCCCACACACTGTCACACACTACCCAACCACACAATGCAACCCCCACACACTGTCACACACTACCCAACCACACAATGCAACCCCCACACACTGTCACACACTACCCAACCACACAATGCAACCCCCACACACTGTCACACACTACCCAACCACAATATGCCACAATACAGTGCATTTGGAAAATATTCAATCCCCTTGACTTTTTCCACATTTTGTTACGTTACAGCCTTATTCTAAAATTATATATTTTTAAATCTTCATCAATCTACACACAACACCCCCTAATGAAAAAGAGAAAACGGGTTTTTAGAAATGTTTGCACATTTATTAAAAATAAAAACAGAGAAACCAGAAAAGTAAAAGTATTCAGACCCTTTGCTATGAGACTCGAAATTCAGCTCAGGTGCATCCTGTTTCCATTGATCATCCTTTATGTTTTTACAACTTGGAGTCCACCTTTGGTAAATTCAATTGATTGGACATGATTTGGAAAGGCACACACATCTGTCTATATAAGGTCCCACAGTTGACAGTGCATGTCAGAGAAAAAAACCAAGCCATGAGGTCGAAGGAATTGTCCATAGAGCTCCGAGACAGGATTGTGTCGAAGGCACAGATCTGGGGAAAGAGTACCAAAAAATGTCTACAGCATTGAAGGTCCCCAACAAAACAGTGACCTCCATCATTGTTAAATAGAAGAAGTTTGGAACCACCAAGACTCTTCCTAGAGCTGGCCGCCTGGCCAAACTGAGCAGTCGATGGAGAAGGGCCTTGGTCAGGGAGGTGACCAAGAACCCGATGGTCACTCTGATAGAGCTCCAGAGTTCCTCTGTGGAGATGGGAGAACCTTCAAGAAGGAAAACCATCTCTTCAGCACTCCACCAATCAACCCTTTATGGTAGAGTCAGACAGAAGCCACTCCTCAGTAAAAGGCACATGACAGCCCACTTGGAGTTTGCCAAAAGGCACCTACTCTCAGATCTTGAGAAACGAGATTCTCTGGTCTGATGAAACCAAGATTGATCTGAATGCCATGTTTCACGTCTGGAGGAAACCTGGCACCATCCCTACGGTGAAGCATGTTGGTGGCAGCATCATGCTGTGGGGATGTTTTTCAGCGGCAGAGACTGGGAGACTAGTCAGGATTGAGGGAAAGATGAACAGAGCAAAGTACAGAGAGATCCTTGATGAAAACCTCCTCCAGAGTGCTCAGGACCTCAGACTTGGGAGAAGGTTCACCTTCCAACAGGACAACGACCCTAAGCACACATCCAAAACAATGCAGGAGTGGCTTTGGGACAAGGCTCTGAATGTCCTTGAGTGGCCCAGCCAGAGCCCGGACTCGAACCCAATCGAACATCTCTGGAGAGACCTGAAAATAGCTGTGCAGCGACGCTCCCCATCTTACCTGACAGAGGATCTGCAGAGAAGAATAGGAGAAACTCCCCAAATAAAGGTGTGCCAAGCTTGTAGCATCAAACCCAAGAAGACTGGAGGCTGTTATCGCTGCTAAAGGTGCTTCAACAAAGTACTGAGTAAAGGGTCTGAATACTTATGTAAATGTCTTTTTTTTTTTTTTTTTTTTTTCTCATACGTTTGTAAAAATTCCTAAAAACATGTTTTTGCTTTGTCATTATGGGGTATTGTGATGTCATTATGGGGTATTGTGATGTCATTATGGGGTATTGTGATGTCATTATGGGGTATTGTGTGTAGATTGATGAGAGAAAAATATATTTTATCAATTTTAGAACAAGGCTGTAACGTAACAAAATGTTGAAAAATTCAAGGGGTCTGAATACTTTCCGAGTGTACGATATGTCTAGCTCAGTTGGTAAAAGCGTGTCGCGACTTGTTAAGAATTCCAATGTTATTCAATTACCTCAGTGATTGCTTATTCATAGTAGAAATGTATGTAAAAAAACAATACAACCATGGTTGAATATTGTGACGTAAATGATTCACTTGTGTTGCCAGCACCACTAGTCTTGTGTCTGTTGTAGCGTGCTCAGACAGAATTACGTTGCTGTTCCCTCTTCTCTCTCTAAAACAACAGAGATTGCATTATTACAGCATGCCTGTCTGTGTCTGCCTCTACCCTCTCTGTCTGTCTGCCTCTACCCCGTCTGTCTGTCTGCCTCTACCCCGTCTGTCTGTCTGCCTCTACCCTCTCTGTCTGTCTGCCTCTACCCTCTCTGTCTGTCTGCCTCTACCCTCTCTGTCTGTCTGCTTCTACCCTCTGTCTGTCTGCCTCTACCCTCTCTGTCTGTCTGCCTCTACCCTCTCTGTCTGTCTGCCTCTACCCTCTCTGTCTGTCTGCCTCTATCCCGTCTGTCTGTCTGCCTCTACCCTCTCTGTCTGTCTGCCTCTACCCCGTCTGTCTGCTTCTACCCTCTGTCTGTCTGCCTCTACCCTCTCTGTCTGTCTGCCTCTAACCTCTCTGTCTGTCTGCCTCTACCCTCTCTGTCTGTCTGCCTCTACCCCGTCTGTCTGCTTCTACCCTCTGTCTGTCTGCCTCTACCCTCTCTGTCTGTCTGCCTCTACCCTCTCTGTCTGTCTGCCTCTACCCTCTCTGTCTGTCTGCCTCTATCCCGTCTGTCTGTCTGCCTCTACCCTCTCTGTCTGTCTGCCTCTACCCTCTCTGTCTGTCTGCCTCTAACCTCTCTGTCTGTCTGCCTCTACCCCGTCTGTCTGCCTCTACCCTCTGTCTGTCTGCCTCTACCTTCTGTGTCTGCCTCTACCCTATGTCTGTCTGCCTCTACCCCCTGTCTTTAACATAATTTCAGTTCAGTCAAATTATAATTCGTCTCTCCAGAGGTGACGTTATTCAGCCCGTCCCAGATATCGGACAAGGTTCTGTTGAGGATTCTGAGACACCCAGACGTCATCCAGGAAATTAAGTTCAACGACAGTGACAAACGCTGTCCTCAACACTTTGTCTACCAGAGAGGGAAGGCTGTCGACTACTTCATACTCATACTGCAGGTAGGCCACACACCACACACACTCTGTCTTTCTGGCTGTCTTTGTGTGAATCAGCCAGTGATTGATTCAATGAGTCACCATTGTGACATGGTTTTAAATTCCCACATGAAAAGTTCCTTCTTAGTTTGTTTTTATATAAGTCCTGACTTCCTCTGTTCATCCTGGCCTGGAATAGACCCCAGAAACACTCTCTAACATCTCCGTGGTTTCTCATTGTTGAAATCAGCCATGTCCTGCTACCCGTAACAGATGGCAGCTCCCTGCCCGGCCTCGACAGGGGGTGTCAAATGTTTTACTTATTTAACCGGCGTTGACGGAAGGAGGCTTTCTGTGTCACAACACTAACCCAGAGGGAGTTAGCTCTACGTTAATCAACCACACAGCCAGACTAACCATCCTGTTGAAGGTCTGTTGTGAAAGCTGCCACTGGCCTCATTCAAGGCCTTCACACCTACACACTGTCCAACACATTGTTCTCCGGAAGCAGAGGAGAAGAGACGAGAAGGACATTTCATACTAGTGTTGCATTGATATGACATTTTTGGCCGATATCGATATTTTCTTTGCCCCTAAAAATACGATACCGATAACCAATATTAAGCATTCTAGTGCAGTTAAATAGTTAACACGTGGCCACAGCAGTCTAAGGCTCTGCATCTGTGCAAGAGGCGTTACTGCAGTCCCTGGTTCGAATCCAGCTGTATCACATCCGGGCCGTGATCGGGAGTCCCGTAAGGTGACGCACAATTGGCCCAGCATCGGCCGGGGTAGGCCGTCATTGTAAATAAGAATTTGTTCTTAACTGACTTGCCTAGGGAAATAAAGGTTACACTCCACACTGACCAAAAAGTTATTTTGTTGGCATTTACGAATGTCCCCATTTACCGGTAAAACATCATCAAAACATATTTCTTTCACTTACTCGCTGTGCTGTTTGGTTGTTCAGACGTTTCATTCTCAACCAGGAGTTCTATGGAACGCCGTTTGGGTCTTTACGTGTCAAAAAAGTTACTTCAAATAAGCTTGTTGACCAATCAGGACCTGAATATGACTTCACGTCACATAATAATTTAACGAGCTCATACGTTTTTACAGTTATTACACATTGATTACACCATCACTCCTATTTCATATATCACAACGATTCATCGATACGTGTGCTATGATGCTGGTAAAGTTGTCTCAGGCACCTACAGTGCTGGGCATAATAAAAGCTAGCTAGCTCATTGATGCAAACAATGTTCTTCCTCAAAAACATAGCAAAACGACATCTGTTTCAGTAGCTATAGTTAGTTAGCTACTATAAAGATGTGTGTCATCTAAAATAACCCTAATTTATAAGACCGTTCTTATTTGATTAATGGTGGTCGGACCCATCTATGTGAAGCTAGCCACTATAAGGATTAGCGTTTAGCCTTCAAAATAAAAGTATGGTATAATTCTACTATTTGTATTCCATTTGCATCACTGTCAATGACACATTTATTTTGAAGGTAAACTGCAAATTCCACTATTGAATATTGAGATGAGACGAGGAGGCCGCTATAGAATATTGAGAAGAGACTAGGAGGCCGCTATAGAATATTGAGAAGAGACTAGGAGGCCGCTATAGAATATTGAGAAGAGACTAGGAGGCCGCTATAGAATATTGAGAAGAGACTAGGAGGCCGCTATAGAATATTGAGAAGAGACTAGGAGGCCACTATAGAATATTGAGATGAGACGAGGAGGCCTCTATAGAATATTGAGATGAGAGAGGCCTCTATAGAATATTGAGGCCTCTATAGAATATTGAGATGAGACGAGGAGGCCACTATAGAATATGAGAGATGCCACTATAGAATATTGAGATGAGGAGGCCACTATAGAATATTGAGATGAGACTAGGAGGCCACTATAGAATATTGAGATGAGAGGCCTCTATAGAATATTGAGGAGGCCTCTATAGAATATTGAGATGAGACTAGGAGGCCACTATAGAATATTGAGATGAGACGAGGAGGCCCCTATAGCTATAGAATATTGAGATGAGACGAGGAGGCCTCTATAGAATATTGAGATGAGACTAGGAGGCCACTTGAGATAGAATATTGAGATGAGACTAGGAGGCCACTATAGAATATTGAGATGAGGACTATAGAATATTGAGATGAGACGAGGAGGCCCCTATAGAATATTGAGAAGAGACTAGGAGGCCTCTATAGAATATTGAGAAGAGACTAGGAGGCCTCTATAGAATATTGAGAAGAGACTAGGAGGCCTCTAGAATATTGAGATGAGACTAGGCCTCTAGAATATTGAGATGAGACTAGGAGGCCCCTATAGAATATTGAGAAGAGACTAGGAGGCCCCTATAGAATATTGAGAAGAGACTAGGAGGCCCCTATAGAATATTGAGAAGAGACTAGGAGGCCCCTATAGAATATTGAGAAGAGACTAGGAGGCCGCTATAGAATATTGAGATGAGACGAGGAGGCCACTATAGAATATTGAGATGAGACGAGGAGGCCACTATAGAATATTGAGATGAGACGAGGAGGCCGCTATAGAATATTGAGAAGAGACTAGGAGGCCACTATAGAATATTGAGATGAGACTAGGAGGCCACTATAGAATATTGAGATGAGACGAGGAGGCCTCTATAGAATATTGAGAAGAGACTAGGAGGCCGCTATAGAATATTGAGATGAGACGAGGAGGCCTCTATAGAATATTGAGATGAGACTAGGAGGCCACTATAGAATATTGAGATGAGACGAGGAGGCCTCTATAGAATATTGAGATGAGACGAGGAGGCCACTATAGAATATTGAGAAGGAACTAGGAGGCCTCTATAGAATATTGAGTTGAGACGAGGAGGCCTCTATAGAATATTGAGAAGAGACTAGGAGGCCACTATAGAATATTGAGATGAGACGAGGAGGCCCCTATAGAATATTGAGATGAGACGAGGAGGCCTCTATAGAATATTGAGATGAGACGAGGAGGCCTCTATAGAATATTGAGAAGCGACGAGGAGGCCGCTATAGAATATTGAGATGAGACTAGGAGGCCACTATAGAATATTGAGATGAGACTAGGAGGCCACTATAGAATATTGAGATGAGACTAGGAGGCCACTATAGAATATTGAGATGAGACTAGGAGGCCACTATAGAATATTGAGATGAGACTAGGAGGCCTCTATAGAATATTGAGAAGGAACTAGGAGGCCGCTATAGAATATTGAGAAGAGACTAGGAGGCCGCTATAGAATATTGAGAAGGAACTAGGAGGCCTCTATAGAATATTGAGTTGAGACGAGGAGGCCTCTATAGAATATTGAGAAGAGACTAGGAGGCCACTATAGAATATTGAGAAGAGACTAGGAGGCCTCTATAGAATATTGAGAAGAGACTAGGAGGCCGCTATAGAATATTGAGAAGAGACTAGGAGGCCACTATAGAATATTGAGAAGAGACTAGGAGGCCCCTATAGAATATTGAGAAGAGACTAGGAGGCCACTATAGAATATTGAGAAGAGACGAGGAGGCCCCTATAGAATATTGAGAAGAGACTAGGAGGCCTCTAGAATATTGAGATGAGACTAGGCCTCTAGAATATTGAGATGAGACTAGGAGGCCGCTATAGAATATTGAGAAGAGACTAGGAGGCCGCTATAGAATATTGAGAAGAGACTAGGAGGCCCCTATAGAATATTGAGATGAGACTAGGAGGCCACTATAGAATATTGAGATGAGACTAGGAGGCCTCTATAGAATATTGAGAAGGAACTAGGAGGCCGCTATAGAATATTGAGAAGAGACTAGGAGGCCGCTATAGAATATTGAGAAGGAACTAGGAGGCCTCTATAGAATATTGAGTTGAGACGAGGAGGCCTCTATAGAATATTGAGAAGAGACTAGGAGGCCACTATAGAATATTGAGAAGAGACTAGGAGGCCTCTATAGAATATTGAGAAGAGACTAGGAGGCCGCTATAGAATATTGAGAAGAGACTAGGAGGCCACTATAGAATATTGAGAAGAGACTAGGAGGCCCCTATAGAATATTGAGAAGAGACTAGGAGGCCACTATAGAATATTGAGAAGAGACGAGGAGGCCCCTATAGAATATTGAGAAGAGACTAGGAGGCCTCTATAGAATATTGAGAAGAGACTAGGAGGCCTCTAGAATATTGAGATGAGACTAGGCCTCTAGAATATTGAGATGAGACTAGGAGGCCGCTATAGAATATTGAGAAGAGACTAGGAGGCCCCTATAGAATATTGAGATGAGACTAGGAGGCCACTATAGAATATTGAGATGAGACTAGGAGGCCTCTATAGAATATTGAGAAGGAACTAGGAGGCCGCTATAGAATATTGAGAAGAGACTAGGAGGCCGCTATAGAATATTGAGAAGGAACTAGGAGGCCTCTATAGAATATTGAGTTGAGACGAGGAGGCCTCTATAGAATATTGAGAAGAGACTAGGAGGCCACTATAGAATATTGAGAAGAGACTAGGAGGCCTCTATAGAATATTGAGAAGAGACTAGGAGGCCGCTATAGAATATTGAGAAGAGACTAGGAGGCCACTATAGAATATTGAGAAGAGACTAGGAGGCCCCTATAGAATATTGAGAAGAGACTAGGAGGCCACTATAGAATATTGAGAAGAGACGAGGAGGCCCCTATAGAATATTGAGAAGAGACTAGGAGGCCTCTATAGAATATTGAGAAGAGACTAGGAGGCCTCTAGAATATTGAGATGAGACTAGGCCTCTAGAATATTGAGATGAGACGAGGAGGCCGCTATAGAATATTGAGATGAGACGAGGAGGCCTCTCTAGAATATTGAGATGAGACGAGGAGGCCACTATAGAATATTGAGATGAGAGAGGAGGCCGCTATAGAATATTGAGATGAGACGAGGAGGCCTCTATAGAATATTGAGATGAGACTAGGAGGCCACTATAGAATATTGAGATGAGACTAGGAGGACACTATAGAATATTGAGATGAGACGAGGAGGCCTCTATAGAATATTGAGAAGAGACTAGGAGGCCGCTATAGAATATTGAGATGAGACGAGGAGGCCTCTATAGAATATTGAGATGAGACTAGGAGGCCACTATAGAATATTGAGATGAGACTAGGAGGCCACTATAGAATATTGAGATGAGACGAGGAGGCCGCTATAGAATATTGAGATGAGACGAGGAGGCCTCTATAGAATATTGAGATGAGACTAGGAGGCCACTATAGAATATTGAGATGAGACTAGGAGGCCACTATAGAATATTGAGATGAGACGAGGAGGCCGCTATAGAATATTGAGAAGAGACGAGGAGGCCCCTATAGAATATTGAGATGAGACTAGGAGGCCACTATAGAATATTGAGATGAGACTAGGAGGCCACTATAGAATATTGAGATGAGACTAGGAGGCCACTATAGAATATTGAGATGAGACTAGGAGGCCACTATAGAATATTGAGATGAGACTAGGAGGCCACTATAGAATATTGAGATGAGACTAGGAGGCCACTATAGAATATTGAGAAGAGACTAGGAGGCCACTATAGAATATTGAGAAGAGACTAGGAGGCCTCTATAGAATATTGAGATGAGACGAGGAGGCCTCTATAGAATATTGAGATGAGACGAGGAGGCCACTATAGAATATTGAGAAGGAACTAGGAGGCCTCTATAGAATATTGAGATGAGACGAGGAGGCCACTATAGAATATTGAGATGAGACGAGGAGGCCACTATAGAATATTGAGATGAGACTAGGAGGCCACTATAGAATATTGAGATGAGACGAGGAGGCCTCTATAGAATATTGAGATGAGACGAGGAGGCCTCTATAGAATATTGAGATGAGACTAGGAGGCCACTATAGAATATTGAGAAGAGACGAGGAGGCCCCTATAGAATATTGAGAAGAGACTAGGAGGCCTCTATAGAATATTGAGAAGAGACTAGGAGGCCTCTATAGAATATTGAGAAGAGACTAGGAGGCCCCTATAGAATATTGAGATGAGACGAGGAGGCCACTATAGAATATTGAGATGAGACTAGGAGGCCACTATAGAATATTGAGATGAGACGAGGAGGCCCTATAGAATATGAGAGAATATTAGAATATTGAGAAGAGACTAGGAGGCCTCTATAGAATATTGAGAAGAGACTAGGAGGCCTCTATAGAATATTGAGAAGAGACTAGGAGGCCTCTAGAATATTGAGATGAGACTAGGCCTCTAGAATATTGAGATGAGACTAGGAGGCCCCTATAGAATATTGAGAAGAGACTAGGAGGCCCCTATAGAATATTGAGAAGAGACTAGGAGGCCCCTATAGAATATTGAGAAGAGACTAGGAGGCCCCTATAGAATATTGAGAAGAGACTAGGAGGCCGCTATAGAATATTGAGATGAGACGAGGAGGCCACTATAGAATATTGAGATGAGACGAGGAGGCCACTATAGAATATTGAGATGAGACGAGGAGGCCGCTATAGAATATTGAGAAGAGACTAGGAGGCCACTATAGAATATTGAGATGAGACTAGGAGGCCACTATAGAATATTGAGATGAGACGAGGAGGCCTCTATAGAATATTGGAGGAGACTAGGAGGCCGCTATAGAATATTGAGATGAGGAGGAGGCCTCTATAGAATATTGAGATGAGACTAGGAGGCCACTATAGAATATTGAGATGAGACGAGGAGGCCTCTATAGAATATTGAGATGAGACTAGAGGAGGCCACTATAGAATATTGAGAAGGAACTAGGAGGCCTCTATAGAATATTGAGTTGAGACGAGGAGGCCTCTATAGAATATTGAGAAGAGACTAGGAGGCCACTATAGAATATTGAGATGAGACGAGGAGGCCCCTATAGAATATTGAGATGAGACGAGGAGGCCTCTATAGAATATTGAGATGAGACGAGGAGGCCTCTATAGAATATTGAGAAGCGGCGAGGAGGCCGCTATAGAATATTGAGATGAGACTAGGAGGCCACTATAGAATATTGAGATGAGACTAGGAGGCCACTATAGAATATTGAGATGAGACTAGGAGGCCACTATAGAATATTGAGATGAGACTAGGAGGCCACTATAGAATATTGAGATGAGACTAGGAGGCCTCTATAGAATATTGAGAAGGAACTAGGAGGCCGCTATAGAATATTGAGAAGAGACTAGGAGGCCGCTATAGAATATTGAGAAGGAACTAGGAGGCCTCTATAGAATATTGAGTTGAGACGAGGAGGCCTCTATAGAATATTGAGAAGAGACTAGGAGGCCACTATAGAATATTGAGAAGAGACTAGGAGGCCTCTATAGAATATTGAGAAGAGACTAGGAGGCCGCTATAGAATATTGAGAAGAGACTAGGAGGCCACTATAGAATATTGAGAAGAGACTAGGAGGCCCCTATAGAATATTGAGAAGAGACTAGGAGGCCACTATAGAATATTGAGAAGAGACGAGGAGGCCCCTATAGAATATTGAGAAGAGACTAGGAGGCCTCTAGAATATTGAGATGAGACTAGGCCTCTAGAATATTGAGATGAGACTAGGAGGCCGCTATAGAATATTGAGAAGAGACTAGGAGGCCGCTATAGAATATTGAGAAGAGACTAGGAGGCCCCTATAGAATATTGAGATGAGACTAGGAGGCCACTATAGAATATTGAGATGAGACTAGGAGGCCTCTATAGAATATTGAGAAGGAACTAGGAGGCCGCTATAGAATATTGAGAAGAGACTAGGAGGCCGCTATAGAATATTGAGAAGGAACTAGGAGGCCTCTATAGAATATTGAGTTGAGACGAGGAGGCCTCTATAGAATATTGAGAAGAGACTAGGAGGCCACTATAGAATATTGAGAAGAGACTAGGAGGCCTCTATAGAATATTGAGAAGAGACTAGGAGGCCGCTATAGAATATTGAGAAGAGACTAGGAGGCCACTATAGAATATTGAGAAGAGACTAGGAGGCCCCTATAGAATATTGAGAAGAGACTAGGAGGCCACTATAGAATATTGAGAAGAGACGAGGAGGCCCCTATAGAATATTGAGAAGAGACTAGGAGGCCTCTATAGAATATTGAGAAGAGACTAGGAGGCCTCTAGAATATTGAGATGAGACTAGGCCTCTAGAATATTGAGATGAGACTAGGAGGCCGCTATAGAATATTGAGAAGAGACTAGGAGGCCCCTATAGAATATTGAGATGAGACTAGGAGGCCACTATAGAATATTGAGATGAGACTAGGAGGCCTCTATAGAATATTGAGAAGGAACTAGGAGGCCGCTATAGAATATTGAGAAGAGACTAGGAGGCCGCTATAGAATATTGAGAAGGAACTAGGAGGCCTCTATAGAATATTGAGTTGAGACGAGGAGGCCTCTATAGAATATTGAGAAGAGACTAGGAGGCCACTATAGAATATTGAGAAGAGACTAGGAGGCCTCTATAGAATATTGAGAAGAGACTAGGAGGCCGCTATAGAATATTGAGAAGAGACTAGGAGGCCACTATAGAATATTGAG
Organism: Oncorhynchus nerka; assembly: GCF_034236695.1. NCBI lineage: Eukaryota > Metazoa > Chordata > Actinopteri > Salmoniformes > Salmonidae > Oncorhynchus > Oncorhynchus nerka. Next base: position 92,822,775 of record NC_088408.1, on the reverse strand, counting down.
AAGAGACTAGGAGGCCCCTATAGAATATTGAGAAGAGACTAGGAGGCCACTATAGAATATTGAGAAGAGACGAGGAGGCCCCTATAGAATATTGAGAAGAGACTAGGAGGCCTCTATAGAATATTGAGAAGAGACTAGGAGGCCTCTAGAATATTGAGATGAGACTAGGCCTCTAGAATATTGAGATGAGACGAGGAGGCCGCTATAGAATATTGAGATGAGACGAGGAGGCCTCTCTAGAATATTGAGATGAGACGAGGAGGCCACTATAGAATATTGAGATGAGACGAGGAGGCCGCTATAGAATATTGAGATGAGACGAGGAGGCCTCTATAGAATATTGAGATGAGACTAGGAGGCCACTATAGAATATTGAGATGAGACTAGGAGGACACTATAGAATATTGAGATGAGACGAGGAGGCCTCTATAGAATATTGAGAAGAGACTAGGAGGCCGCTATAGAATATTGAGATGAGACGAGGAGGCCTCTATAGAATATTGAGATGAGACTAGGAGGCCACTATAGAATATTGAGATGAGACTAGGAGGCCACTATAGAATATTGAGATGAGACGAGGAGGCCGCTATAGAATATTGAGATGAGACGAGGAGGCCTCTATAGAATATTGAGATGAGACTAGGAGGCCACTATAGAATATTGAGAAGAGACTAGAGGCCACTATAGAATATTGAGATGAGACGAGGAGGCCGCTATAGAATATTGAGAAGAGACGAGAGGCCCCTATAGAATATTGAGATGAGACTAGGAGGCCACTATAGAATATTGAGATGAGACTAGGAGGCCACTATAGAATATTGAGATGAGACTAGGAGGCCACTATAGAATATTGAGATGAGACTAGGAGGCCACTATAGAATATTGAGATGAGACTAGGAGGCCACTATAGAATATTGAGATGAGACTAGGAGGCCACTATAGAATATTGAGAAGAGACTAGGAGGCCACTATAGAATATTGAGAAGAGACTAGGAGGCCTCTATAGAATATTGAGATGAGACGAGGAGGCCTCTATAGAATATTGAGATGAGACGAGGAGGCCACTATAGAATATTGAGAAGGAACTAGGAGGCCTCTATAGAATATTGAGTTGAGACGAGGAGGCCTCTATAGAATATTGAGACTAGGAGCCACTATAGAATATTGAGATGAGGCGAGGAGGCCCCTATAGAATATTGAGATGAGGAGGCCTCTATAGAATATTGAGATGAGGCGAGGAGGCCACTATAGAATATTGAGACTAGGAGGAGAATATTGAGAAGAGACTAGGAGGCCCCTATAGAATATTGAGATGAGACGAGGAGGCCACTATAGAATATTGAGAAGAGACTAGGAGGCCTCTATAGAATATTGAGAAGAGACTAGGAGGCCGCTATAGAATATTGAGAAGAGACTAGGAGGCCACTATAGAATATTGAGAAGAGACTAGAGGCCCCTATAGAATATTGAGAAGAGACTAGGAGGCCACTATAGAATATTGAGAAGAGACGAGGAGGCCCCTATAGAATATTGAGAAAGACTAGGAGGCCTCTATAGAATATTGAGAAGAGACTAGGAGGCCTCTAGAATATTGAGATGAGACTAGGCCTCTGAGAGATGAGCTGGAGGAGGCCGCTATAGAATATTGAGATGGCAGGAGGCCTCTCTAGAATATTGAGATGAGACGAGGAGGCCACTATAGAATATTGAGATGAGACGAGGAGGCCGCTATAGAATATTGAGATGAGACGAGGAGGCCTCTATAGAATATTGAGATGAGACTAGGAGGCCACTATAGAATATTGAGATGAGACTAGGAGGACACTATAGAATATTGAGATGAGACAGGAGGCCTCTATAGAATATTGAGAAGAGACTAGCTATAGAATATTGAGATGAGACAGAGGAGGCCTCTATAGAATATTGAGATGAGACTAGGAGGCCACTATAGAATATTGAGATGAGACTAGGAGGCCACTATAGAATATTGAGATGAGACGAGGAGGCCGCTATAGAATATTGAGATGAGGAGGAGGCCTCTATAGAATATTGAGATGAGACTAGGAGGCCACTATAGAATATTGAGAAGAGACTAGGAGGCGAGGAGGCCGCTATAGAATATTGAGAAGAGACTTGGGAGGCCCCTATAGAATATTGAGATGAGACTAGGAGGCCACTATAGAATATTGAGATGAGACTAGGAGGCCACTATAGAATATTGAGATGAGACTAGGAGGCCACTATAGAATATTGAGATGAGACTAGGAGGCCACTATAGAATATTGAGATGAGACTAGGAGGCCACTATAGAATATTGAGATGAGACTAGGAGGCCACTATAGAATATTGAGAAGAGACTAGGAGGCCACTATAGAATATTGAGAAGAGACTAGGAGGCCTCTATAGAATATTGAGATGAGACGAGGAGGCCTCTATAGAATATTGAGATGAGACGAGGAGGCCACTATAGAATATTGAGAAGGAACTAGGAGGCCTCTATAGAATATTGAGTTGAGACGAGGAGGCCTCTATAGAATATTGAGAAGAGACTAGGAGGCCACTATAGAATATTGAGATGAGACGAGGAGGCCCCTATAGAATATTGAGATGAGAGAGACTATAGAATATTGAGATGAGACGAGGAGGCCACTATAGAATATTAGGAGGCCCTATAGAATATTGAGAAGAGACTAGGAGGCCCCTATAGAATATCCAGGAGGCCCCTATAGAATATTGAGAGATGAGACTATATAATATTGAGATGAGGAGGAGGCCACTATAGAATATTGAGAACTAGGAGGCCGCTATAGAATGAGACGAGGAGGCCGCTATAGAATATTGAGAAGGAACTAGAGGCCTCTATAGAATATTGAGTTGAGACGACTATAGAATATTGAGAAGAGACTAGGAGGCCACTATAGAATATTGAGAAGAGACTAGAATATAGAATATTTGAGACTAGGAGCCGCTAGGAGGCCACTATAGAATATTGAGAAAGAGACTAGGAGGCCCCTATAGAATATTGAGAAGAGACTAGGAGGCCACTATAGAATAGAATATAGAATATTGATAAGAGACTAGGAGGCCTCTATAGAATATTGAGAAGAGGACTAGGAGGCCTCTATAGAATATTGAGATAGGAGGATTGAGATGAGACTAGGCCTCTAGAATATTGAGATGAGACTAGGAGGCCGCTATAGAATATGGTTAAGAGACTAGGAGGCCGCTATAGAATATTGAGAAGAGACTAGGAGGCCCCTATAGAATATTGAGAAGAGACTAGGAGGCCCCTATAGAATATTGAGAAGAGACTAGGAGGCCCTATAGAATATTGAGATGAGACTAGGAGGCCTCTATAGAATATTGAGATGAGAGAGGCCACTATAGAATATTGAGATGAGACGAGGAGGCCGCTATAGAATATTGAGATGAGACGAGGAGGCCGCTATAGAATATTGAGAAGAGACTAGGAGGCCACTATAGAATATTGAGATGAGACTAGGAGGCCGCTATAGAATATTGAGATGAGACGAGGAGGCCGCTATAGAATATTGAGATGAGACGAGGAGGCCTCTATAGAATATTGAGATGAGACTAGGAGGCCACTATAGAATATTGAGATGAGACTAGGAGGCCACTATAGAATATTGAGATGAGACTAGGAGGCCACTATAGAATATTGAGAAGAGACTAGGAGGCCTCTATAGAATATTGAGATGAGACGAGGAGGCCACTATAGAATATTGAGAAGGAACTAGGAGGCCTCTATAGAATATTGAGTTGAGACGAGGAGGCCTCTATAGAATATTGAGAAGAGAAGAGACTATAGAATATTGAGATAGGAGGCCTCTATAGAATATTGAGATGAGACTAGGAGGCCACTATAGAATATTGAGATGAGACTAGGAGGCCACTATAGAATATTGAGATGAGAGGCCACTATAGAATATTGAGATGAGACTAGGAGGCCACTATAGAATATTGAGATGAGACTAGGAGGCCACTATAGAATATTGAGAAGAGACTAGGAGGCCTCTATAGAATATTGAGATGAGACGAGGAGGCCACTATAGAATATTGAGAAGGAACTAGGAGGCCTCTATAGAATATTGAGTTGAGACGAGGAGGCCTCTATAGAATATTGAGAAGAGACTAGGAGGCCACTATAGAATATTGAGATGAGACGAGGAGGCCCCTATAGAATATTGAGATGAGACGAGGAGGCCTCAATAGAATATTGAGATGAGACGAGGAGGCCACTATAGAATATTGAGAAGAGACTAGGAGGCCCCTATAGAATATTGAGAAGAGACTAGGAGGCCCCTATAGAATATTGAGATGAGACGAGGAGGCCCCTATAGAATATTGAGATGAGACGAGGAGGCCTCTATAGAATATTGAGATGAGACAAGGAGGCCACTATAGAATATTGAGATGAGACTAAGAGGCCTCTATAGAATATTGAGAAGGAACTAGGAGGCCGCTATAGAATATTGAGAAGAGACGAGGAGGCCGCTATAGAATATTGAGAAGGAACTAGGAGGCCTCTATAGAATATTGAGTTGAGACGAGGAGGCCTCTATAGAATATTGAGAAGAGACTAGGAGGCCACTATAGAATATTGAGAAGAGACTAGGAGGCCTCTATAGAATATTGAGAAGAGACTAGGAGGCCACTATAGAATATTGAGAAGAGACTAGGAGGCCACTATAGAATATTGAGAAGAGACTAGGAGGCCCCTATAGAATATTGAGAAGAGACTAGGAGGCCACTATAGAATATTGAGAAGAGACGAGGAGGCCCCTATAGAATATTGAGAAGAGACTAGGAGGCCTCTATAGAATATTGAGAAGAGACTAGGAGGCCTCTATAGAATATTGAGAAGAGACTAGGAGGCCTCTAGAATATTGAGATGAGACTAGGCCTCTAGAATATTGAGATGAGACTAGGAGGCCGCTATAGAATATTGAGAAGAGACTAGGAGGCCGCTATAGAATATTGAGAAGAGACTAGGAGGCCCCTATAGAATATTGAGAAGAGACTAGGAGGCCCCTATAGAATATTGAGAAGAGACTAGGAGGCCCCTATAGAATATTGAGAAGAGACTAGGAGGCCCCTATAGAATATTGAGAAGAGACTAGGATGCCCCTATAGAATATTGAGAAGAGACTAGGAGGCCTCTATAGAATATTGAGATGCGACGAGGAGTCCACTATAGAATATTGAGATGAGACGAGGAGGCCTCTATAGAATATTGAGAAGAGACTAGGAGGCCTCTATAGAATATTGAGAAGAGACTAGGAGGCCTCTATAGAATATTGAGAAGAGACTAGGAGGCCTCTATAGAATATTGAGAAGAGACTAGGAGGCCTCTATAGAATATTGAGAAGAGACTAGGAGGCCTCTATAGAATATTGAGATGAGACTAGGAGGCCTCTATAGAATATTGAGAAGCGACGAGGAGGCCGCTATAGAATATTGAGATGAGACTAGGAGGCCCCTATAGAATATTGAGAAGAGACAAGGAGGCCTCTATAGAATATTGAGTTGAGACGAGGAGGCCCCTATAGAATATTGAGAAGAGACTAGGAGGCCACTATAGAATATTGAGAAGAGACTGGAGCCCGCTATAGAATATTGAGAAGAGACGAGGAGGCCTCTATAGAATATTGAGAAGAGACGAGGAGGCCTCTATAGAATATTGAGAAGAGACGAGGAGGCCGCTATAGAATATTGAGAAGAGACGAGGAGGCCACTATAGAGTATTGAGGTGCAGGGTAGGGGGTGTAGGTGGGTTTGGGATGGCGATATGGCCTAAAAATCATATCTCGATTTTATTTATATATTGTAAATCATGATTTACAATAACATCAGAAATGTTTTTTTCTAAATAAGCTTTTGTTGTACAAATTTAAAGGTAGAATAAACAGCATTTTCAACAGTCGGCAATAATCTAATGAATTCAGGGCTTGTGATATTATATCTAGGCTAAATATAAGCTTTCCACAATCATAAGACCCACTAATAATGTAATTATTTTATCAAAATTGTTTAACCTGCTGTTCTGTTGTAATTACTGATTTGGCTTTCAAGTCTGTCTATGAAAATGCCATTTTTGTTTCAAATGTAAACCAGAACCATGCATAATACACGTTCACTAATAATGAATAACTTGTTGAACCAAGCGTTATAGACAATTATCACAGGTCTCATAAACAATCCCACAAGCCCACATGCTGGTGAGTATCCAGCTAATCTTTTATATTTCTAGTTTGGTCCATTTTCGATCTATTTGCTAGCTAACAAGGCAGAACAGTTGAATTATGAACACATAATTGGTGTGTGTCCACGTGTGTGTAAACTGAGATTAAGCGTTGAAGCGAGAGGTTTCACTCTCCCCCAAATTTCTCCTGACTTCCCGCTTTTGGGACAACGACTCCCCATTGTTAGGGCGGAGACATGAGCATCTCATCATTATATACAGATCTCTGGTGTAAATGGGAAGGTGCACAGCACAGAAAGCGCGAAGGAGAGGAAACCAAAAAGACAGTATGCTGACATAAACGCTCATAAAAAATAAAAAGATACAGGCATTTGGAATATTGCGCAAAAACATTCATATTAATTAACTCTATATCACCCAGCCCTAGGCGGGAAGCAGTGTTCCTTCAGCTGGCACTGCAGCTGGAGGTCAGAGCCTGCAGCTGGAGGTCAGAGCCTGCAGCTGGAGGTCAGAGCCTGCAGCTGGAGGTCAGAGCCTGCAGCTGGAGGTCAGAGCCTGAATTTAAGAAGTGACATCGATAAGGGGATCATAGGTTTCACCTGGATTCACCTGGTCGGTCTGTCGTGGAAAGAGCAGGTGTTCTTAATGTTTTGTATACTCGGTGTATAGGGAGTAGAAAATAACATGGCTGTATACAGGGGGTACCATGGAGGGAGGGAGAGGGGGGAGAGAGGGAGACGGTCCAGAGCGGCCTGTACTAATTGATCCCTCTTACGGAGAGGAGGAGAAAGGGGGAGGAGAACTTGGGAGAAAGGGGGAGAGAGGAGGAGAAAGGGGGAGGAGAACGGGGGAGAGAGGAGGAGAACTTGGGAGAGAGGAGGAGAACTTGGGAGAGAGGAGGAGAAAGGGGAAGGAGAACTTGGGAGAGAGGAGGAGAAAGGGGGGGAGAGAGGAGAAGAAAGGGGGATGAGAACAGGGGAGGTAGGAGGAGAACGGGAGAGACTGGGAGACACCGTGCCACACTGTCAGTCAGCTGTGTATCAATAGGCTAATACCAAGTTTAATCTAACCCCCAGCTAGCCTCTGCACCACTCTGTGTAGAAACACACACACGCAGAAACACACACACACACAGACACACACACAGACACACACACAGACACACTGTTTTCCCATAAATCAGTTATGGCATTAGTCCCTAAACAGTCATTAGCCAGCGCCAGTAATCCAGGGATTGTTAGGCTCAGCTTGTTAGCCACCCACCCCACCCTCATCATGATGTTATCTACTCAGTGGGAGGGCCCATAGGTGGAATAATCCATTGAGCTACACTGCATGGAGAAAAGTATGTGGACACCTGCTTGTCGAACATCTCATTCCAAAATCATGGGCATTCATATGGAGCTGGTCCCCCTTTTGCTGCTATAACAGCCTCCACTCTTCTGGGAAGGCTTTCCACTAGATGTTGGAACATTGCTGAGGGGACTTGCTTCCATTCAGCCACAAGAGCATTAGTGAGGTCAGGCACTGATGTTGGGCGATTAGGTCTGGCTCGCAGTCGACGTTCCAATTCAGGTGTTCGATAGAGTTGAGGTCAGGGTTCTGTGCAGGCCAATCAAGTTCTTCCACACCGATCTCAACAAACCATTTCTGTATGGACCTCGCTTTGTGCATGGGGGCATTGTCATGCTGAGACAGGAAAGGGCCTTCCCCAAACTGTTGCCGCAAAGTTGGAAACACAGAATCTTCTAGAATGCCATTGTATGCTGTAGCGTTACGATTTCCCGAACCATGAAAAACAGCCCCAGACCATTATTCTTTCTCCACCAAACTTTACACTTTGCACTATGCATTGGGGCAGGTAGTGTTCTCCTGGCATCTGCCAAACCCAGATTCGTCTGTCGGACTGCCAGATGGTGAAACGTGATTCATTCCAAAGTCCAATGGCGGCGAGCTTTACACCACTCCAGCTGACGCTTGGCATTGTGCATGGTGATCTTAGGCTTGTGTGCGTCTGCTCGGCCATGGAAACCCATTTAATGAAGCTCCTGACGAACAGTTATTGTGCTGACGTTGCTTCCAAAGGAAGTTTGGAACTCTGTAGTGAGTGTTGCAACCAAGGACAGACTATTTTTAGACGCTGCGCGCTTTTGCACTCGGCGGTCCCGTTCTGTGAGCTTGTGTGGCCTACCACTTCGCAGCTGAGCCGTTGTTGCTCCTAGACATTTCCACTTCACAATATCAACACTTACAGTTGTACGGGGCAGCTCTAACAGGGCAGAAATGTGATGAATTGACTTGTAGGAACGGTGGCATCCTATGACGGCGCACAATTGTCTGGGTTTGGCCGTCATTGTAAAAAACATATTTGTTCTTAACTGACTTGCCTCGTTAACTGAAGGTTCAATAAATCAATATAAATAAATGACGGTGCCACGTTGAAAGTCACTGAGCTCTTCAGGAAGCCCATTCTACTGCCAATGTTTGTCTATGGCAATTGCTTGGCTGTGTGCTCGATTTTATACACCTGTCAGCCATGGGTGTGGCTGAAAAAGATCAAGGACAACAACCACCTGAGCCACGGCCTGTTCACCCCGCTACCATCCAGATGGAGAGGTCAGTACACGTGCATCAAAGCTGGGACCAAGATAGATATTTTTCAATCTTAAGGACATCAGACTGTTAAATAGCCATCATTTGCCGGCTACCACCCGGTTACGCAACCCTGTTTCTTAGAGGCTGCTGCCTTATATACATAGATGTGGAATCACTGGTCACTTTAATAATGGAACACTAGTCACTTTAATAATGGAACACTAGTCACTTTAATAATGTTTACATACTGCTTTACTCATCTCATATGTATATACTGTGTTCTATTCCACTGTATTTTAGTCAATGCCACTTTGAAATTGCTCAATCTAATATAACAGTTGAAGTCGGAAGTTTACATACACTTAGGTTGAAGTCATTAAAACTAGTTTTTCAACCACTCCACAAATTTCTTGTTAACAAACTATAGTTTTGGCAAGTCGGTTAGGACATCTACTTTGTGCTTGACATAAGTCATTTTCCCAGCAATTGTTTACAGGCAGATTATTTCACTTATAATTCACTGTTTCACAATTCCAGTGTGTCAGACGTTTACATACACTAATTTGACTGTGCCTTTAAACAGCTTGGAAAATTCCAGAAAACGATGTCATGGCTTTAGAAGCTTCTGATAGGCTAATTGACATCATTTGAGTCAATTGGAGGTGTACATGTGGATGTATTTCAAGGCATACCTTCAAACTCAGTACCTCTGTGCTTGACATCATCGGAAAATCAAAAGAAATCAGCCAAGACCTCAGAAAAATATTGTAGACCTCCACAAGTCTGGTTCATCCTTGGGAGCAATTTTCAAGCACCTGATGGTACCACGTTCATCTGTACAAACAATAGTACGCAAGTATAAACACCATGGGACCACGCAGCCGTCATACCACTCAGGAAGGAGACACATTCTGTCTCCTAGAGATGAATGTACTTTGGTGCAAAAAGTGCAAATCAATCCCAGAACAACAGCAAAGGACCTTGTGAAGATGCTGGAGGAAACGGGTACAAAAGTATCTATACCCACAGTAAAACAAGTCCTATATCGACATAACCTGAAAGACTGCTCACCAAAGAAGAAGCCACTGCTCCAAAACTGCCATTAAAAAGCCAGACTACGGTTTGCAACTGCACATGGGGACAAAGATCTTGCTTTTTGGAGAAATGTCCTCTGGTCTGATGAAACAACAATAGAACTGTTTGGCCATAATGACCATCGTTATGTTTGGAGGAAAAAGGGGGAGGCTTGCAAGCCAAAGAACATCATCCCAACCGTGAAGCATGGGGGTGGCAGCATCATGTTGTGGGGGTGCTTTGCTGCAGGAGGGGCTGGTGCACTTCACACAATAGGTGGCATCATGGGGAGGGAAAATGATGGGGAAATATTGAAGCAACATCTCAAGACATCCGTCAGGAAGTTATAGCTTGGTCGCAAATGGGTCTTCCAACTGGACATTGACCCCAAGCATACTTCCAAAGTTGTGGCAAAATGGTTTAAGGACAACAAAGTCAAGGTATTTGAGTGGCCATCACAAAGCCCTGACCTCAATCCTATAGAATATTTGTGGGCAGAACTGAAAAAGCATGTGCGAGCAAGGAGGCCTACAAGCCTGACTCAGTTACACCAGCTCTGTAGGGAGGAATTGGCCAAAATTCACCCAACTTATTGTGGAAGGCTGCCTGAACCATTTGACCCAAGTTAAACAATTTAAAGGCGATGTTACCAAATACTAATTATGTGTATATAAACTTCTGACCCACTTGGAATGTGATGAAAGAAATAAAAGCTGAAATATATCATTCTCTCTACTATTATTCTGACATTTCACATTCTTAAAATAAAATGGGGATCCTAACTGACCTAAAACGGAATTTGGCTAAGGTGTATGTAAACGTCCGACTTCAACTGTGTGTGTGTGTGTGTGTGTGTGTATTATTTCCATTATTTTACTTGTAGATTTGTGTGTATTGTTATGAATAGTTTTTAGATACTACTGCACTGTTGGAGATAGAAACACAAGCATTTCGCTACACCCACAACATCTGCTAAATTGTGTATGTGACCATTAACATTGATTTGAAGTTGCAGAATCCACAAATTTGAAGGCGTGTACTTTTGGCAATGTAGTGTATGTTTAGGGGGGTGGGAGCGCACTGACATGTGGAGCCTGTCAACAATTTAATGTTATTTGAGTAGAGCCTGCAACAATAGAATGTTAGGAGGTGGATGGAGCCTGTCAACAATAGAATGTTAGGAGGTGGATGGAGCCTGTCAACAATAGAATGTTAGGAGGTGGATGGAGCCTGCCAACAATAGAATGTTAGGAGGTGGATGGAGCCTGTCAACAATAGAATGTTAGGAGGTGGATGGAGCCTGTCAACAATAGAATGTTAGGAGGTGGATGGAGCCTGTCAACAATAGAATGTTAGGAGGGTGATGGAGCCTGCCAACAATAGAATGTTAGGAGGTGGATGGAGCCTGTCAACAATAGAATGTTAGGAGGTGGATGGAGCCTGTCAACAATAGAATGTTAGGAGGTGGATGGAGCCTGTCAACAATAGAATGTTAGGAGGTGGATGGAGCCTGTCAACAATAGAATGTTAGGAGGTGGATGGAGCCTGTCAACAATAGAATGTTAGGAGGTGGATGGAGCCTGTCAACAATAGAATGTTAGGAGGGTGATGGAGCCTGCCAACAATAGAATGTTAGGAGGTGGATGGAGCCTGTCAACAATAGAATGTTAGGAGGTGGATGGAGCCTGTCAACAATAGAATGTTAGGAGGTGGATGGAGCCTGTCAACAATAGAATGTTAGGAGGTGGATGGAGCCTGCCAACCTGGCACCACCTCCTCCCAGTCCCTGCTGCTGAAAAACATCCCCACAGCATGATGCTGCCCCCACCATGCTTCACCGTAGGGAAGGTGCCAGGTTTCCTCCAGACGTGACGCTTGACATTCAGGCCAAAGAGTTCAATCTTGGTTTCATCAGACCAGAGAAACTTGTTTCTCATGGTCTGAGAGTCCTTTAGGTGCCTTTTGGCAAACTCCAAGCGGGCTGTCATGTTCCTTTTTACTGAGGAGTGGCTTCTGTCTGGCCACTCTACCATAAAGGCCTGATTGGTGGAGTGCTGCAGAGATGGTTTACCTTCTGGAAGGTTCTCCCATTTCCACAGATGAACTTCGGATTCTTGGTCACCTATCTTACCAAGACCCTTCTCTCCCAAATGCTCAGTTTGGTCGGCTCTCGGAAGAATCTTGGTGTTTCTTCCATTTAAGAATGATGGAGGCCACTGTGTCTTTGAGGACCTCCAATGATGCAGAAATGTTTTGGTACCTTTCCCAAGATTTGTGCCTCGACAAAATCCTGTCTCAAGCTCTACAGGCAATTCCTTCGACATCATGGCTTGGTTTTTGCTCTGACATACACTGTCAACTGTGGGACCTTTCCAAATAATGTCCAGTCAATTGATTTCACCACAGGTGGACTCCAATCAAGTTGTAGAAACATTTCAAGAATGATCAATGGAAACAGAATGCACCTGAGCTCCATTTAGAGTCTCATAGCAAAGTGTCAGAATACTTATGTAAATACAGTATTTCTGTGTTTGTTTTTTAAGAAATTTTCAAAAATGTCCAAAAATATGTTTTGGTTTTGTCATAATGGGGTGTGTCGATTGCTGAGGAAACCCTTTTATTTCATCTGTTTTAGAATAAGGCTGTAACGTAACAAAATGTGAAAAAAGTTGAGGGGTCTGAATAGTTTCCAAAGGCGCTGTGTTCATGAATGAATGACTCGGTTGTTTTTGGAAATGTGTGTCTGTGTGTAAGGGGGGGGGCAGCATTTGTTAATAGCATAGGCGTGGGAGCAGAGTCATGAGAAACGGGACCATTCTCTTCCAGATAATCTCCCTCCGCCCCAATCTTCATTCCACCGTTATTACAGCTACGTGTGTGTGTGTGTGTGTGTGTGTGTGTGTGTGTCTGTGTCCTTCCTGTTACACGCCATTACATAGACCTATTTTTGGTTGGTTGTTTGTTCGTGTCTGCTCCCAGACGTCAGTCGATTCTGTTTCCAGAATATTGTCATCAGCGATCAAATATTTGCCCCTTGGTGTGAGGGAGGGAGGGGAGGGTGGGAGGCGGGGAAGGAGAGAGGGAGGCGGAGAAGGAGGAGGGGATTGAGAAAGGAGGGGAGGGAGGGAGGGAAGGAGAGAGGGAGGCGGAGAAGGAGGAGGGGATTGAGAAAGGTGGGGAGGGAGGGAGGGAGGGAGGGAGGGAAGGGGTGGGAGGCGTTTTGGGAAGGAGCCGTTTGACTGGCAGCCCTATTCAGGCCATTATTTCATAAAGATGCAGGCGGAGACCGGTCCGACAGGGAGGAGGGGATTGAGAAAGGTGGGGAGGGAGGGAGGGAAGGAGAGAGGGAGGCGGAGAAGGAGGATGGGGATTGAGAAAGGTAGGGGAGGAGGAGGGAGGGATTGGTGCATTCACCTTATGGGAGGGAGGGGGGGAGGGAGGGAGGGAGGTGATTGGGAGGGGGAGGGAGAGGAACAGTTTTGGGAGAATGATTTTTGGTGGGAGGATGGGTTGTGTGTGTGTACTGGCGTTTTGCTGCTCCACTGTAGCTGGCCACTCTCATCACATGATGTGCAGCCGTTTGCAAACTACTGGCAGCCCTATTCAGTAATATATCAGCCATTATTTCATAAAGCCTTTTTATCACACAACATGCAGGCAGGCAAGGTGAGACCGGTCCGACAGGGACTAACAGTTTCAGTCGGTTATGAAGGCAGAACATTTTGACACACATCCAGCTGTAGGCAAAATACAGGCAGCCCCGTTCAGGAATATGTCAGCCATTATTTCAAATAGGCTATGATTTTACACACACACACACACACACTCTCTACCTCTCTCTCTCTCTACCTCTCTCTCTCTACCTGTCTCTCTCTCTACCTCTCTCGCTCTCCCTCTCTCTCTCGGGGTCATGCAAGTTCGTCCTGTCAACAGATACACCAGCTGTAATCTAGATAACCTCTGATAGATAATAGACCGTGCAGCCTTTTGTTCCAGCCCAGCACTGACACAAATAATCAAGTAATCATGGTGCGAGATACACCCACACTGCAGGGCCTGTTTGGACTAGAGTAGCCGGTCCCTGCTCTAGAGGCTCTATCAAGTTTTCGTAGACAGTCAGTGGAACACAGAGAACTCTCTTCTCAGGAGGGGTCAGTTAGGGTTCTCTCACTGTTGATGATTCATTCATAAACACCTGAACTTTGACCCCGACCTACCTAGACCCATGTGGTTACATGAACACACACACACGCGAACACACACACACACTACGAGCACTGCCTTCTGTTCAACGGCTAATGTTCAAGTCATATTCTGGTTGAACACACTGTGTAACCCACTCAGCTTGATGTTCCTGTGTGACCTGATCATAATGCTCAAGTCATATTCTGGTTGAACACACTGTGTAACCCACTCAGCTTGATGTTCCTGTGTGACCTGATCATAATGCTCAAGTCATATTCTGGTTGAACACACTGTGTAACCCACTCAGCTTGATGTTCCTGTGTGACCTGATCATAATGCTCAAGTCATATTCTGGTTGAACACACTGTGTAACCCACTCAGCTTGATGTTCCTGTGTGACCTGATCATAATGTTCAACTAACCATATCAATTGAGGCTAAACGTATTATGGTGTTCCCAGCTATCATTAAATGTCTCATAATGTGTAATGTGCTGTGTGTATTGCACTGTAAACCACACCTGGGTTCAAATCCTGTTTGAAATCTTTTAAATACTTTGAGACAGATTGGCAGAGTTTGCAGTTTTGGGACCATTCTGTTGATTCATTATGCCAGACAAGCTCAATCAAGCACAGATAAAGTATTTAAATGATTTTGAACATATTTGAACCCAGGGTGTGTGTGTGTGTGTGTGTGTGTGTGTGTGTGTGTGTATTGTGAAAGCTGATGGATGGACATGTAGAGCAGGTCAGACTAGAATAGCGTCTAGCTTTTCACCCCTCCTGTCTGGTTCTATTCTTTCTCTCTCTGACCTCCCCTACTTTAAACATACCACACATGGTGTGGAGGTGTGTAAACACGTGTCCTTTGTATATGATGGTCTATTCAAGGGCTGGATGTCCTTTACAGAGCTGAGCTGGGTCAGAGTGGCTGAGGAGGTTTCTGTTCTGACAGAGGTCAGAGTGGCTGAGGAGGTTTCTGTTCTGACAGAGAGCTGAGCTGGGTCAGAGTGGCTGAGGAGGTTTCTGTTCTGACAGAGAGCTGAGCTGGGTCAGAGTGGCTGAGGAGGTTTCTGTTCTGACAGAGATCTGAGCTGGGTCAGAGTGGCTGAGGAGGTTTCTGTTCTGACAGAGATCAGAGTGGCTGAGGAGGTTTCTGTTCTGACAGAGATCTGAGCTGGGTCAGAGTGGCTGAGGAGGTTTCTGTTCTGACAGAGAGCTGAGCTGGGTCAGAGTGGCTGAGGAGGTTTCTGTTCTGACAGAGAGCTGAGCTGGGTCAGAGTGGCTGAGGAGGTTTCTGTTCTGACAGAGAGCTGAGCTGGGTCAGAGTGGCTGAGGAGGTTTCTGTTCTGACAGAGAGCTGAGCTGGGTCAGAGTGGCTGAGGAGGTTTCTGTTCTGACAGAGAGCTGAGCTGGGTCAGAGTGGCTGAGGAGGTTTCTGTTCTGACAGAGAGCTGAGCTGGGTCAGAGTGGCTGAGGAGGTTTCTGTTCTGACAGAGAGCTGAGCTGGGTCAGAGTGGCTGAGGAGATTTCTGTTCTGACAGAGATCTGAGCTGGGTCAGAGTGGCTGAGGAGGTTTCTGTTCTGACAGAGATCTGAGCTGGGTCAGAGTGGCTGAGGAGGTTTCTGTTCTGACAGAGAGCTGAGCTGGGTCAGAGTGGCTGAGGAGGTTTCTGTTCTGACAGAGAGCTGAGCTGGGTCAGAGTGGTTGAGAAGGTTTCTGTTCTGACAGAGATCTGAGCTGGGTCAGAGTGGCTGAGGAGGTTTCTGTTCTGACAGAGATCTGAGCTGGGTCAGAGTGGCTGAGGAGGTTTCTGTTCTGACAGAGATCTGAGCTGGGTCAGAGTGGCTGAAGAGGTTTCTGTTCTGACAGAGAGCTGAGCTGGGTCAGAGTGGCTGAGGAGGTTTCTGTTCTGACAGAGATCTGAGCTGGGTCAGAGTGGCTGAGGAGGTTTCTGTTCTGACAGAGATCTGAGCTGGGTCAGAGTGGCTGAGGAGGTTTCTGTTCTGACAGAGATCTGAGCTGGGTCAGAGTGGCTGAGGAGGTTTCTGTTCTGACAGAGAGCTGAGCTGGGTCAGAGTGGCTGAGGAGGTTTCTGTTCTGACAGAGATCTGAGCTGGGTCAGAGTGGCTGAGGAGGTTTCTGTTCTGACAGAGAGCTGAGCTGGGTCAGAGTGGCTGAGGAGGTTTCTGTTCTGACAGAGATCTGAGCTGGGTCAGAGAGGCTGAGGAGGTTTCTGTTCTGACAGAGAGCTGAGCTGGGTCAGAGTGGCTGAGGAGGTTTCTGTTCTGACAGAGATCTGAGCTGGGTCAGAGTGGCTGAGGAGGTTTCTGTTCATATGTATATGCTCTTTTATTTCTGGGAAGGAAATAAATTGCTGACAGAAATTAAATCTGTCATTCTAATCCTAATTCTTAATCCCTCTCTTCTCCTGTCTCTTTCCATCCCCTCCTCTACCTTTCCTCTCTTCTTCTCTCTCCTTCCCTCTCTTCTTCTCTCTCCTTCCCTCTCTTCTTCTCTCTCCTTCCCTCTCTTCTTCTCTCTCGTTCCCTCTCTTCTTCTCTCTCCTTCCCTCTCTTCTTCTCTCTCCTTCCCTCTCTTCTTCTCTCTCCTTCCCTCTCTTCTTCTCTCTCCTTCCCTCTCTTCTTCTCTCTCCTTCCCTCTCTTCTTCTCTCTCCTTCCCTCTCTTCTTCTCTCTCCTTCCCTCTCTTCTTCTCTCTCCTTCCCTCTCTTCTTCTCTCCTCCTTCCCTCTCTTCTTCTCTCTCCTTCCCTCTCTTCTTCTCTCTCCTTCCCTCTCTTCTTCTCTCTCCTTCCCTCTCATTCTCTCTCCTTCCATCTCCTTCCCTCTCCTTCTCTCTCCTCCCCTCTCCTTCTCTCTCCTTTCCTCTCTCCTTCTCTCCCCTTTCCTCTCTCCTTCCCTCTCCTTCTCTCTCCTTTCCTCTCTTCTTCTCTCTCCTTCCCTCTCTTCTCTCTTCTTCACCTCTCTCCTTCTCTCCTTCTCCTCTCTTCTTCTCCTCTCTCCTTTTCTCTCTTCTTCACCTCTCTCCTTCTCTCTTCTTCTCCTCTCTCCTTCCCTCTCTTCTTCTCCTCTCTCCTTCCCTCTCTTCTTCTCCTCTCTCCTTCCCTCTCTTCTTCTCTTCTCTCTCCTTCCCTCTCTTCTTCTCTTCTCTCTCCTTTCCTCTCTTCTCTCTCCTTTCCTCTCTTCTTCTCTCTCCTTTCCTCTCTTCTTCTCACTACTTCCCTCTTCTTCTCTCTCCTTTCCTCTCTTCTTCTCACTACTTCCCTCTTTTCTTCTCACCACTTTCCTCTTTTCTTCTCTCTCCTTTCCTCTTCTTCTCTCTCCTTTCCTCTCTCCTTCCCTCTCATCTTCTCCTCTCTCCTTCCCTCTCTTCTTCTCTTCTCTCTCCTTCCCTCTCTTCTTCTCTTCTCTCTCCTTCCCTCTCTTCTTCTCTTCTCTCTCCTTCCCTCTCTTCTTCTCTTCTTCTCCTCCCCTCTCTTCTTCTCTTCTCTCACCTACCCTCTCCTCCCTCTCTTCTTCTCCTCACTCTTCTTTTCCCACCTACCCTCTCCTCCCTCTCTTCTTCTCCTCACTCCTCTCTCTTTCGGTCTCTTCTTCTCTCTCTTCTTCTTTCTCCTGCCCTCTCTTCTTCTTCTCTTCTTTCTCTTCTTCCCTCTCTTCTCCTCTCCTTCCCTCCCACTGTTTAGAGGGTTCCAGGGTCAATGTTGTATGTGAGTAAGGAATATGAGCGGGGGGAATTAACTGTGCTGTGTTGCTGCAGTTCACACATTCCCCCCACAGCACCCTACCCTGCCAGCTCTGTGACAACACCATAGAGGCCTCCTCACCCTGTCTGTCTTTGTCCATCTACCTCTCTCTCTATTCCGGCCATCTCTCTGTGACGACACATTCAAAGAAGTCTCCTCACGCCCTCAATCTCCTTGTCCCGTCCAGCCAGCTCTGTGACGACACATTCAGAGAGGTCTGGGGTTGTTCTTTGTCCCTAATCCATTGTCTCTGTTTCCCTGTGTGTCGCTTAGGGTCGGGTGGAGGTGGAAGCCGGGAACGAGAACATGAAGTTTGAGACGGGACCCTTCTCCTACTACGGAGTCATGGCCCTCAGTGCTCCCACGTTAGGTGAGTCCTCTCTCTCTCTTCCATTACTCTGTCTGTTTCTCTTCTATCTCTCTCCTCCGTTACTCTGTCTGTTTCTCTTCTATCTCTCTCAAACTCTGTTCTCTCTCTCTTCCATTACTCTGTCTGTTTCTCTTCTATCTATCTCTCCTCCATTACTCTGTCTGTTTCTCTTCTATCTCTCTCAAACTCTGTTCTCTCTCTCCTCCGTTACTCTGTCTGTTTCTCTTCTATCTCTCTCTCCTCCATTACTCTGTCTGTCTCTCTTCTATCTCTCTCAAACTCTGTTCTCTCTCTCCTCCATTACTCTGTCTGTTTCTCTTCTATCTCTCTCAAACTCTGTTCTCTCTCTCCTCCGTTACTCTGTCTGTTTCTCTTCTATCTCTCTCAAATTCTGTTCTCTCTCTCCGTTACTCTGTCTGTTTCTCTTCTATCTCTCTCTCCTCCGTTACTCTGTCTGTTTCTCTTCTATCTCTCTCAAACTCTGTTCTCTCTCTCCTCCGTTACTCTGTCTGTCTCTCTTCTATCTCTCTCAAACTCTGTTCTCTCTCTCCGTTACTCTGTCTGTTTCTCTTCTATCTCTCTCTCCTCCGTTACTCTGTCTGTTTCTCTTCTCTTCTATCTCTCTCAAACTCTGTTCTCTCTCTCCTCCATTACTCTGTCTGTTTCTCTTCTATCTCTCTCAAACTCTGTTCTCTCTCTCCTCCATTACTCTGTCTGTTTCTCTTCTATCTCTCTCAAACTCTGTTCTCTCTCTCCGTTACTCTGTCTGTCTCTCTTCTATCTCTCTCTTCCATTACTCTGTCTGTTTCTCTTCTATCTATCTCTCCTCCATTACTCTGTCTGTTTCTCTTCTATCTCTCTCAAACTCTGTTCTCTCTCTCCGTTACTCTGTCTGTCTCTCTTCTATCTCTCTCTTCCATTACTCTGTCTGTTTCTCTTCTATCTATCTCTCCTCCATTACTCTCTCTGTCTCTCTTCTATCTCTCTCTCCTCCATTACTCTGTCTGTCTCTCTTCTATCTCTCTCCTCCGTTACTCTGTCTGTTTCTCTTCTATCTCTCTCTCCTCCGTTACTCTGTCTGTCTCTCTTCTATCTCTCTCAAACTCTGTTCTCTCTCTCCGTTACTCTGTCTGTTTCTCTTCTATCTCTCTCAAACTCTGTTCTCTCTCTCCGTTACTCTGTCTGTTTCTCTTCTATCTCTCTCTCCTCCGTTACTCTGTCTGTTTCTCTTCTATCTCTCTCAAACTCTGTTCTCTCTCTCCTCCATTACTCTGTCTGTTTCTCTTCTATCTCTCTCAAACTCTGTTCTCTCTCTCCTCCGTTACTCTCTGTCTCTCTTTTATCTCAAACTCTGTTCTCTCTCTCCTTCACTCCAGTAGCATTTTACTCCCTTGGTTTCAGTGGCTTTCTGTTGTCAGTTGTCATGACTGTTGAGGATTGCCAAACTTCAGTGGGTAATGTGGTGACAGTGTTGAGACGTCTCACTGCTAACATCTAGTGGCCAGGAGATAGATTGACTATACATATGTGGCCAGAGATATACACTGATTATTCAAAACATTAGGAACACCTGCTTTTTCCATGACATAGACTGAACAGGTGAATCCAGGTGAAAGCTAATGATCCCTTATTCATGTCACTTTGTTAAACCCACTTTGATCAGTGTAGTTGAAGATGAATCGCATTAGTGGAAATGAAAACTGCCCTCAGAACAGTCTGTTGTGTTGCTGCCATGCTGATGTTGTCTTAGGTCTCTCTTTATGTAGTGTTGTGGTGCCTCTCTTGTCGAGATGTGTGTTTTGTCCTATATTTATATTTGATTTTTAATCCCAGCCCCAGTTCCGGCAGGAGGCCTTTTTGTAGGCCATCATTGTAAATAAGAATTTGTTCTTAACTGACGTGCCTAGTTAAATAAAGGTTAAATAATGACATTTTTTTTTAAACTCAGTCTCGCTGATTGGTCAGTTCACAGCACTGCTAAACCCTTGTTTCTGATTTCAAGGGGAGGAGACAGATTAAAGAAGGATTTTTAAGCATTGAGGCAATTGAGACATGGATTGTGTGTTTGTGCCATTCAGAGGGTGAATGGGCAAGACAACAGATTTGAAGTGATCAGTGTAGTTGGCAGTAGTTGAAAAGTGGTGTAGTTGAAAAGTGGTGTAGTTGAAAAGTGGTGTAGTTGAAAAGTGGTGTAGTTGAAAAGTGGTGTAGTTGGAAAGTGGTGTAGTTGAAAAGTGGTGTAGTTGAAAAGTGGTGTAGTTGGAAAGTGGTGTAGTTGGAAAGTGGTGTAGTTGGAAAGTGGTGTAGTTGGAAAGTGGTGTAGTTGAAAAGTGGTGTAGTTGGAAAGTGGTGTAGTTGGAAAGTGGTGTAGTTGGAAAGTGGTGTAGTTGTCGGAAGTTGATAACTGTGGTAGTTGATCAGTTTAGTTGATCAGTGTAGTAGTCAGTAGTTGGTGAGAGTAGTAGTTGTCCGTAGTTGATCGGGGTAGTGGTCGGTAGTTAATCAGTGTTGTGGTTGATCAGTGTAGGTGTCAGTTGGTCAGTGTGCTTGTCCGTAGTTATTCAGTAGTTGTCTGTGGTTGATCAGTGTAGTTGATCACTGTGGTAGTCAGTAGTTAATCGGCTTAGTTGATCAGTGTGGTAGTTGATCAGTGTAGTAGTTGATCAGTGTGGTAGTTGATCAGTGTGGTAGTTGATCAGTGTAGTAGTTGATCAGTGTAGTAGTTGATCAGTGTGGTAGTTGATCAGTGTGGTAGTTGATCAGTGTGGTAGTTGATCAGTGTAGTAGTTGATCAGTGTGGTAGTTGATCAGTGTGGTAGTTGATCAGTGTAGTAGTTGATCAGTGTAGTAGTTGATCAGTGTGGTAGTTGATCAGTGTGGTAGTTGATCAGTGTAGTAGTTGATCAGTGTAGTAGTTGATCAGTGTACTAGTTGATCTCTCTCTCTCTCTCTCTCTCTCTCTATCTCTATCTCTCTCTCTCTCTCTACCTCTCTCTCTCTCTCTACCTCTCTCTCTCTCTCTCTCTCTCTCTCTCTCTCTCTCTACCTCCCTACCTCTCTCTCTCTCTCTCTCTCTCTACCTCCCTACCTCTCTCTCTCTCTCTCTCTCTCTCTACCTCCCTACCCCTCTCTCTCTCTCTCTCTCTCTCTACCTCCTCCCTCTACTCTCTCTCTCTCTCTCTCTCTCTCTCTACCTCTCTCTCTCTCTCTACCTCTCTCTCTCTCTCTACCTGTCTCTCTCTCTCTACCTCTCTCTCTCTCTCTACCTCTCCCTCCCTCTCAATTCAAGGGCTTTATTGGCATGGGAAACGTGTTAACATTGCCAAAGCAAGTGAGGTAGATTCTCTACCTTTTACTAATTTCTCTCTCTCTACCGCTCTTTCTCTCCCTCCCTCTCTCTGTCCTTACAGATTATTTTGTCTCTCACTCACTTGTCTCTGTTTATACTTCTCTCCTTTTTCCTTTTCTCTGTTACATTATTCTCAGATAAAAAACAAACAGGTATCACTCATCTACAGCTCAAATCGAACAGAGATTCTCTCTTTGACTGTCACATGTGAACATTGCATGTGACCTGTCAGTGTCTGTCAAGCAACGGTTTATCTAAGTACTTTAACGTGTATATGTTCCACCTTGTTTAATCAAAACCACACTAGCCTGTGCTGTCGCTAGTGGGCTTTATGGATCTCTACTATCGTCTGGGCTTGATGTGGCCAGCCGGTAATACACTTGTGTCCCCCGGCGGCCGGTTCGTACATAAACCGTCCTCCATTCAGGCTGCAACGGCTTCGATTTCCTCCTTAACTAGATTTAATGGTGTGAAGGCGAGAAAGAAACAGTGAAAATATGCGTACTTTCCTTATGAAGCACAGTTTTCCACCACAATACTAGAGTGGCTAATGCCTAGGAAGGCCACTTCCTGATTTTGCACCCCGCGTTCAGCTAGAGGTACAGACTGCTGTATATGTGAGACGTTTGGGACTAGCGTTCCTAGTTCGGGAGGAAATTGAATCCTTTGCAGCCTGAATGGAGGACGTTTTACGTACGAACCAGTCGCTGGAGGACATCAGTATAGTAATCCAGACTATAGTGAAGATCCCAAATCCCGTTTGGAGGTTTCCCGGATTCAGGAGGGAATTAGCAGGAAATACCGAATCCTCCAACCAGGATTTCTGGAAAACCAGGGATTTTATTGAAATTTTCTAGAATTTGTAACCTTACTCATGTCCTCTGTCTGTCTCTGTCTGTCTGTCTCTGTCTGTCTGTCTGTCTGGCTGGCTGGCTGGCTGGCTGGCTGGCTGGCTGTCTGTCTCACCTCTCTCTGTCTCTCTCTCACTTTCTCTTTCTGCCTCTCCCTCTTTCTGTAACTCTGTTTCCTCTCCTCTCCTTCCTCTATTCTTCTTCTTTACCTTCCTCTGTCTTCTCTATCCTCTTCTCCCTCCATCTTTCACTCCTTTCTGTCTTTCATTTCCTGCCTCCATCTCTCTTCTTTCTCTTTCATCTCCTTTCTCCATCTCTCTTCTTTCCGTCTTTCATATCCTACCTCCATCTCTCTTCTTTCTGTCTTTCATATCCTACCTCCATCTCTCTTCTTTCTGTCTTTCATATCCTACCTCCATCTCTCTTCTTTCTGTCTTTCATCTCCTACCTCCATCTCTCTTCTTTCTGTCTTTCATCTCCTACCTCCATCTCTCTTCTTTCTGTCTTTCATCTCTCTTCTTTGTCTTTCATCTCCTGTCTCCATCTCTCTCCTTTCTGTCTTTCATCTCCTGTCTCCATCTCTCTTCTTTCTGTCTTTCATCTCCTGTCTCCATCTCTCTTCTTTCTGTCTTTCATCTCCTGTCTCCATCTCTCTTTTTTCTCTTTCATCTCCTGTCTCCATCTCTCTTCTTTCTGTCTTTCATCTCCTGTCTCCATCTCTCTTCTTTCTGTCTTTCATCTCCTGTCTCCATCTCTCTTCTTTCTGTCTTTCATCTCCTGTCTCCATCTCTCTTCTTTCTGTCTTTCATATCCTACCTCCATCTCTCTTCTTTCTGTCTTTCATCTCCTACCTCCATCTCTCTTCTTTCTGTCTTTCATCTCCTACCTCCATCTCTCTTCTTTCTGTCTTTCATCTCTCTTCTTTGTCTTTCATCTCCTGTCTCCATCTCTCTCCTTTCTGTCTTTCATCTCCTGTCTCCATCTCTCTTCTTTCTGTCTTTCATCTCCTGTCTCCATCTCTCTTCTTTCTGTCTTTCATCTCCTGTCTCCATCTCTCTTTTTTCTCTTTCATCTCCTGTCTCCATCTCTCTTCTTTCTGTCTTTCATCTCCTGTCTCCATCTCTCTTCTTTCTGTCTTTCATCTCCTGTCTCCATCTCTCTTCTTTCTGTCTTTCATCTCCTGTCTCCATCTCTCTTCTTTCTGTCTTTCATCTCCTGTCTCCATCTCTCTTCTTTCTGTCTTTCATCTCCTGTCTCCATCTCTCTTCTTTCTGTCTTTCATATCCTGTCTCCATCTCTCTTCTTTCTGTCTTTCATCTCCTACCTCCATCTCTCTTCTTTCTGTCTTTCATCTCTCTTCTTTGTCTTTCATCTCCTGCCTCCATCTCTCTTCTTTCTTTTTCATCTCCTCCCTCCATCTGTTTCTCTCATTCCTGTATTTCCTCTCCTTCATCTGTCTCTCTCAGTGGTGTCATCTCGTCCTCGTCACCTCTCTCTAAAGCGGTTCTCTCTGTTCTCCAGGTTGCCAGGTAACCTCCGGCATGTCTGGGCACTGGGGAAACATTTAACTGTAACACCCAGGCTGGGGGGGGGAATGTAACCGTAACACCCACTACTTTATTCTACTTTATGTAGTTGTTTAATAGAAAATGGTAGTGACTAGTGAGTAGTCTACAGAATCATCAGCATCAGTCACACACAACCCTTCACCAATCAAAAACGCTAACAAACACTAACGATGCGAGGAAATGTCCTAAATGACTTCTGTTTCTAGCCTTCATCTGCAATTTAAACCAACAAATCTCAAGCTACCTGCTGACTCTCACTAGCTTTGGTGGAGTGTGTGTTGTACCAAAGGACAACCGACACCCTCTTGATAATACCAGGTAATGTGTCTTCTTGGCCTGCAGAGGGCAGTGGCGGGCAGTTTGTTGATGTGATTAGTGGTTACCTACCTTTTTAAGGCTTTGGGGTTGGCAACTGGGCTAAGACCGGCACTGCCCCTTCTCTACCTGGCATCACAGGCCAGGGTTTATGTCGCAGAAACTGGAAGCTGGGTGTCTTCTCTACCTGGCATCACAGGCCAGGGTTTATGTCGCAGAAACTGGAAGCTGGGTGTCTTCTCAACCTGGCATCACAGGCCAGGGTTTATGTCGCAGAAACTGGAAGCTGGGTGTCTTCTCTACCTGGCATCACAGGCCAGGGTTTATGTCGCAGAAACTGGAAGCTGGGTGTCTTCTCTACCTGGCATCACAGGCCAGGGTTTATGTCGCAGAAACTGGAAGCTGGGTGTCTTCTCAACCTGGCATCACAGGCCAGGGTTTATGTCGCAGAAACTGGAAGCTGGGTGTCTTCTCAACCTGGCATCACAGGCCAGGGTTTATGTCGCAGAAACTGGAAGCTGGGTGTCTTCTCAACCTGGCATCACAGGCCAGGGTTTATGTCGCAGAAACTGGAAGCTGGGTGTCTTCTCTACCTTCTTATTGGCTGAGTGGTCGACAAGTGGATCTTCGGCTATTGGACGCTGCATTACTATGTGTTCACGCCACGCCTGACAATCATGCACCTCATCTTCGGCACTGGCACACACACACACACACACACACACACACACACACACACACACACACACACACATACAGGATGTCACACACTTCTTCAGACTGGTTGGTGTGTATATGCCAGCTCTGAAGGTCAGGTCCAGCTGCGGAACGTCTGTAAGGTTTTTAAGAAATCCACGTGGATACATTTTAGTGAGGCACTGGCATGGCATCATGTTATTCAATGTGTGCCAAATATTGTGAGCAGAGTGAAATTAACAGATTTCACATTTTTGAGGTGTGTAGAAACTGCTAAATATTCTGTCTCTAACAGGTCTCTCTCTAACAGGTCTCTCTCTAACAGGTCTCTCTCTAACAGGTCTGTCTCTAACAGGTCTGTCTCTCTCTCTCTCTCTAACAGGTCTGTCTCTCTCTCTCTCTAACAGGTCTGTCTCTCTCTCTCTAACAGGTCTCTCTCTCTCTCTCTCTCTAACAGGTCTCTCTCTCTCTCTAACAGGTCTCTCTCTCTCTCTAACAGGTCTCTCTCTCTCTCTAACAGGTCTCTCTCTCTCGCTAACAGGTCTCTCTCTCTCGCTAACAGGTCTCTCTCTCTCGCTAACAGGTCTCTCTCTCTCTAACAGGTCTCTCTCTCTAACAGGTCTCTCTCTCTAACAGGTCTCTCTCTCTCTAACAGGTCTCTCTCTCTCTAACAGGTCTCTCTCTCTCTCTCTAACAGGTCTCTCTCCCTCTCTAACATGTCTCTCTCTCTCTCTAACATCTCTCTCTCTCTCTCTAACAGGTCTCTCTCTCTCTCTCTAACAGGTCTCTCTCTCTCGCTAACAGGTCTCTCTCTCTCGCTAACAGGTCTCTCTCTCTCGCTAACAGGTCTCTCTCTCTCTAACAGGTCTCTCTCTCTAACAGGTCTCTCTCTCTAACAGGTCTCTCTCTCTAACAGGTCTCTCTCTCTCTAACAGGTCTCTCTCTCTCTAACAGGTCTCTCTCTCTAACAGGTCTCTCTCTCTCTCTCTCTAACAGGTCTCTCTCCCTCTCTAACATGTCTCTCTCCCTCTCTAACATGTCTCTCTCTCTCTCTAACAGGTCTCTCTCTCTCTCTCTAACAGGTCTCTCTCTCTAACAGGTCTCTCTCTCTCTAACAGGTCTCTCTCTCTAACAGGTCTCTCTCTCTCTAACAGGTGTCTCTCTCTTTCTCTCTCTAACGTGTCTCTCTCTTTCTCTCTCTAACAGGTCTCTCTCTCTCTAACAGGTCTCTCTCTCTCTCTCTAACAGGTCTCTCCCTCTCTCTCTAACAGGTCTCTCTCTCTCTCTCTCTAACAGGTCTCTCTCTCTCTCTCTCTAACAGGTCTCTCTCTCTCTCTCTCTAACAGGTCTCTCTCTCTCTCTCTCTAACAGGTCTCTCTCTCTCTCTCTCTCTAACAGGTCTCTCTCTCTCTCTCTCTCTAACAGGTCTCTCTCTCTCTCTCTCTCTAACAGGTCTCTCTCTCTCTCTCTCTCTAACAGGTCTCTCTCTCGCTAACAGGTCTCTCTCTCTCTCTCTAACAGGTCTCTCTCCCTCTCTAACATGTCTCTCTCCCTCTCTAACATGTCTCTCTCTCTCTAACAGGTCTCTCTCTCTCTCTCTCTAGCAGGTCTCTCTCTCTCTAACAGGTCTCTCTCTCTCTCTCTCTCTCTAACAGGTCTCTCTCTCTCTCTCTCTCTCTCTCTCTCTCTCTCTCTAACAGGTCTCTCTCTCTCTAACAGGTCTCTAACAGGTCTCTCCCTCTCTCTCTAACAGGTCTCTCTTTCTCTCTCTAACGTGTCTCTCTCTCTCTCTCTCTCTCTAACAGGTCTCTCTCTCTCTCTCTCTCTAACAGGTCTCTCTCTCTCTCTCTCTCTAACAGGTCTCTCTCTAACAGGTCTCTCTCTCTAACAGGTCTCTCTCTCTAACAGGTCTGTCTCTCTAACAGGTCTGTCTCTCTAACAGGTCTGTCTCTCTAACAGGTCTCTCTCTAACATGGATGGATATGTGTGAGTTTGGTTGTGTGTTAGTTCTGACTAGTTCCTTCTCCAGACCATGTCTCTTGTCTCTCTCTGTCCGTCCCGTTGACATGTCCGGTGCTGAATGAACTGTGTATTGGCCTCTAGAAGGCAGCTTTGCCTGGTTCGCCCATTATTCACAGTTAGCCTTCCATTTCATTAACAGTTTTACCTGTGTTAGTGTGTTTACATGTTTTGCCATACCTTTTTGTTTGTGTGCATCTGCATCTGCACGTGTGAGTGTAATTATTTTCTCTTGTTGCTCACTCTAACGCTACGAGCCTGTGTGTGTTTCAGAGTTCCGCTCCCCATCCCACATCAGTGGTTTGAACAGGACAGCGTCTCTGAGCGCTGCAGATCGGACGGAGTCGGTGTCTGTCGGCGGCAGTAACAGCCAGCTCAACACTCAGTTCACTGTCCCTTCACCGTCATACACACCCGACTTCTACGTACGAGCTCTCTCAGACCTGCAGTTCGTCAAGGTGAGGATACCCCATACATTGATACCTCCTGCACTGAGCTTTAATGATTTGTTGAGGAGACAGACCGTGTGTGTAGGCTTTTGTCCTATTTTTTGTCCTACTTTTTGTCCTACATTACAACACCTTGATACTCTCCCTCTTCTCTCTCTCCCCCTCCCTCTCTCCCTCTTTCTCTCCCTCCCTCCATCTCTTTCCATCTCTCCCCCCTCTCTCCCTCGCTCTCCCCTCCTCCCCTTCCCCTCCATCTCGCTCTTCCCTCTCTCCATCTCGCTCTTCCCTCTCTCCCCTCTCTCCATCTCTCCCCCTCGCTCTCCCCTCTCTCCCTCGCTCTCCCCTCTCTCCCTCGCTCTCCCCTCTCTCCCTCGCTCTTCCCTCTCTCCCTCGCTCTTCCCTCTCTCCCTCGCTCTTCCCTCACTCTTCCCTCTCTCCCTCGCTCTTCCCTCTCTCCCTCGCTCTACCCTCTCTCCCTCGCTCTACCCTCTCTCCCTCGCTCTACCCTCTCTCCCTCGCTCTCCCTCGCTCTCCCCTCTCTCCCTCGCTCTCCCTCGCTCTCCCCTCTCTCCCTCGCTCTACCCTCTCTCGCTCTCCCCTCTCTCCCTCGCTCTCCCCTCTCTCCCTCGCTCTCCCCTCTCTCCCTCGCTCTCCCCTATCTTTTTACCTCGCTCTCCTCCTCCCTCCCCCTCTCCCTCTTTCTTTCTCTCCCTCCCTCTTTATCTCCCTCTCTTCCCTCTCCCTCTTCTCCCCCTCCCCTCTCCCTCTCCTCCCTCTCCCTCTTCTCCCCCTCTCTCCCTCTTTCTCGTTCTCCTTCTCTCTTTTTATCTCTTTCTCTCTATCCCTCACCGTGTCCCTCTTCCCTCTCTCTCAGATCACACGTGCCCAGTACCAGAACGGTCTGATGGCGTCTCGTCTGGATTCCTCCCCCCAGTCACCTGATTGCGGCCACCCCCGTCTGGAGGGTACCCCGCCCCCCGTGGGCACCGCCACCCTCTTCTTCCTATCTGACGACAACCCCACTCCGGAGAAAAGCCCCCTCCTGGCTGACGAGACCACCTCTCTCCTCAACGAGCAGAACTCTCTGCCTCACAACCACCACCACAACCCATCAGAGAACAGCATATGACACACACACTAGTACACACACTTATATATGTGCGTTTACACACACTACCAGGGACTGAGGAGACTGTGTGTGAGCGCGCGCGCGCACACACACACACACAGACATTATGCCAAACTGTCTTGAGGAACGACTCTCTCCCCCCATTTTAAAAGTCAACCCTGTGGCTGGTAGTGTGTACAGTGTCAGCTATTCCCCCTGTACCTTCTCTTCCAGCAGAGTCAGCTATTCCCCACTGTACCCCCTCTTTCAGCAGGGTCAGCTATCCCCACTGTACCCCCTCTTCCAGCATGGTCAACTATCCCCACTGTACCCCCTCTTCCAGCAGAGTCAACTATCCCCACTGTACCCCCTCTTCCAGCAGAGTCAGCTATCCCCACTGTACCCCCTCTTCCAGCATGGTCAACTATCCCCACTGTACCCCCTCTTCCAGCAGAGTCAACTATCCCCACTGTACCCCCTCTTCCAGCATGGTCAACTATCCCCACTGTACCCCCTCTTCCAGCATGGTCAACTATCCCCACTGTACCCCCTCTTCCAGCAGAGTCAGCTATCCCCACTGTACCCCCTCTTCCAGCATGGTCAACTATCCCCACTGTACCCCCTCTTCCAGCAGAGTCAGCTATCCCCACTGTACCCCTCTTCCAGCAGAGTCAGCTATCCCCACTGTACCCCCTCTTCCAGCAGAGTCAGCTATCCCCACTGTACCCCCTCTTCCAGCAGAGTCAGCTATCCCCACTGTACCCCCTCTTCCAGCAGAGTCAGCTATCCCCCTGTACCCCCTCTTCCAGCAGAGTCAGCTATCCCCACTGTACCCCCTCTTCCAGCAGAGTCAGCTATCCCCACTGTACCCCCTCTTCCAGCAGAGTCAGCTATCCCCCTGTACCCCCTCTTCCAGCATGGTCAGCTATCCCCACTGTACCCCTCTTCCAGCAGAGTCAGCTATCCCCCTGTACCCCCTCTTCCAGCATGGTCAGCTATCCCCCTGTACCCCTCTTCCAGCATGGTCAGCTATCCCCACTGTACCCCCTCTTCCAGCATGGTCAGCTATCCCCCTGTACCCCCTCTTCCAGCATGGTCAGCTATCCCCACTGTACCCCCTCTTCCAGCAGAGTCAGCTATCCCCACTGTACCCCCTCTTCCAGCATGGTCAACTATCCCCACTGTACCCCCTCTTCCAGCAGAGTCAGCTATCCCCACTGTACCCCCTCTTCCAGCAGAGTCAGCTATCCCCACTGTACCCCCTCTTCCAGCATGGTCAACTATCCCCACTGTACCCCCTCTTCCAGCAGAGTCAGCTATCCCCACTGTACCCCCTCTTCCAGCAGAGTCAGCTATCCCCACTGTACCCCTCTTCCAGCAGAGTCAACTATCCCCACTGTACCCCCTCTTCCAGCAGAGTCAGCTATCCCCACTGTACCCCCTCTTCCAGCAGAGTCAGCTATCCCCACTGTACCCCCTCTTCCAGCATGGTCAGCTATCCCCCTGTACCCCCTCTTCCAGCAGAGTCAGCTATCCCCCTGTACCCCCTCTTCCAGCAGAGTCAGCTATCCCCCTGTACCCCCTCTTCCAGCAGAGTCAGCTATCCCCACTGTACCCCCTCTTCCAGCAGAGTCAACTATCCCCACTGTACCCCCTCTTCCAGCAGAGTCAGCTATCCCCACTGTACCCCCTCTTCCAGCATGGCATGATGTCATTATTGATCTGTCTGACTGCAATGTGTGTGTGTGTGTGTGTGTGTGTGTGTGTGTGTGTGTGTGTGTCTGTGTCTGTGTCTGTGTGGTGTGTGTGTGGTGTGTGTGTACACACTGTAACAGAGTTAGGGACAGAGATCAAAGAAGACGACAGAGATGTCAGAAGCTGTGCTGTTGGAGAGAAGGACTAGGACCATGTGGAGGAAGGGGCAGAGGTATGAGAGAGCAAAGCAGAGCGAGATGATGTGACTTGGTCGTGGCGTTGGGCTCAATAGGACTGAGAGAGGTCCCTGATGACCCTTTTATATGGATTAACTGTTGTTTTTCTTCTCACTTTTATATAAAAAGATCATCAGCGTTTCAGATATAGACAGGTCGTAGCTAGGTACAGATGCCTACAGGGAGAGGTGTGTGTGTGTGTGTGTGTGTGTGTGTGTGTCCTCCGCCTTGCTGTTTCCTGGTCTGCTCTGTCTCCACTGTAAAGCCACACCACTCAGGGAGACTCAAACAAACAGATAGAAGCACCAACAACAACCGCATGTGTCGTAACCCCCCCAACCATTAACTAACGGCAACTATACAGCTAAAGACCAATCAGAACAAAGCATGTCAAAGAGGAAACTAATATATGTTATAAATATGTAATATTACTATATTGAAAAAGAAAATGCTATTTATTAATTCCATGTGTGGCGAGAGAGGGGGGAAAGTGTCTGTTGGTTTTTGTATTTTTGGATATTCGTGTCAAGGTATATAGTAGATTAGTGGTCTTTATGAGGTTCTTCAGACTTCTATGGGGAAGGTGTAAATAAAAGACAGATAGTGTTTTAGCTAGGGGCTTCTCCTTTTCCCCCGAAGATGCCAATGGATTCATCAGGGATGGACCACCAGTGTGTGTTGTAAGACAATCAATGTGATGATGATGATGAATGTGACATGTGTAGGGTACATTACTATAACGGGGACTGTGAGCCCTTTCCTGCTTTCAGATGGACTGGGGAATGGGGACTGGGGTGAGAGGTCCTGGTCTAAGATTTTGGGGTGGAAAAACTGAAAGGTTTGTTTCTGTCTGTGTGACCAAGTGACAATCGGAACAGTAACCTAATTAGAAAAATGCCTCCTGTCCTGACAGATATACCTATATATATATATGTGTGTTTATAATTGACTATTTATTTTGCATAAAATTCAAGTTGTATATTTTTGAGATTTTTTTTTTCTTTTTTTTTTCGCATTGTAAATTTTGTTGTCTGTGTTTTATAATCTAACATTTTCATTGAGAATATTGTCTTTATCACGATGAGATTCCTTTTAAATGTAGCAGTTGAACGCGGTGGTTGACAGCCAGTCCAGTGCACAGTGAATCCGTTTTACGCTTTGGTCTTCTAGACCCATCTCATCAGTCCTAAATCATATCTTCTATTTCCCAGACCTGTCCTGCACATTTGCCCATGTATTGAATAACACTGTGACATTATCATTTTACCAAGTCTATAGTAGTTGTCCAAATTAACAGCATTGTTATACCAAATAATCAATGAATATTTCCTCTCAATTCTATATGAAATGTTTTACATACCAAACAAAGCACAGTACCACTGCAGGTTCCACAAAAAGGACACCGTCACCAAAGGGATATATTCTCTGAAGTAATATCTTTGTGCTGGACTGGTATGGGCCAACCCTCAACTCCTTTAAAACAAGTGTTCACATTGATCATGGAACCAGAACTGGGCTGGACTCTCCTGAAAGGGAATGATCAAGCACTTTTTTTTCTACAACATTATTTTTCATTTTTAATAGTTGGGATGTGGTGTAGTTATGAATCCAAAGGATGTGGATGAATACTGTGGAGAAAAAATAAATAAAAATCTCTTTTTTTTCTCTTTTTTTTAAAAAATAAATTGGAATGATTCAGGGTTAATATGTTATGTTGAACTGTACACCTTGTTCAGAGCAAATGTGACTCAGTGGTCTAGACAGACACAGGGAATATTAAAAATGACTTCAAATATATGTTTCCCTGTGACATCAATGCATGATTTAAGATTACGTCCCAATTATTATTATTCTTTTTTTGCACACTCGTTGTGGATGTAAAAGCATAGGATTGATGTAAACATTGGCAAAAGGGAGTTTCCACCATTTGCTAAATCCATGCAAGAGACTACGCAAGTGCACACTTGTGGAGAATTGGGACATGACCTATGTGACAATTGGACATAAGTAAGTAGAAGGATAGGATTTGGTCTGACAGTAGCTCTCCAGGAACAGGGTTGGAGTGGAAACCTACAGGACAGTAACTCTCCAGGAACAGGGTTGGAGTGAAAACCTACAGGACAGTAGCTCTCCAGGAACAGGGTTGGAGTGGAAACCTACAGGCCAGTAGCTCTCCAGTAACAGGGTTGGAGTGGAAACCTACAATACAGTAGCTCTCCAGGAACAGGGTTGGAGTGGAAACCTACAGGACAGTAGCTCTCCAGTAACAGGGTTGGAGTGGAAACCTACAGGACAGTAGCTCTCCAGGAACAGGGTTGGAGTGGAAACCTACAGGACAGTAGCTCTCCAGGAACAGGGTTGGAGTGGAAACCTACAGGACAGTAGCTCTCCAGTAACAGGGTTGGAGTGGAAACCTACAGGACAGTAGCTCTCCAGTAACAGGGTTGGAGTGGAAACCTACAGGACAGTAGCTCTCCAGTAACAGGGTTGGAGTGGAAACCTACAGGACAGTAGCTCTCCAGTAACAGGGTTGGAGTGGAAACCTACAGGACAGTAGCTCTCCAGGAACAGGGTTGGAGTGGAAACCTACAGTAACAGGGTTGGAGTGGAAACCTACAGGACAGTAGCTCTCCAGTAACAGGGTTGGAGTGAAAACCTACAGTAACAGGGTTGGAGTGGAAACCTACAGGACAGTAGCTCTCCAGTAACAGGGTTGGAGTGGAAACCTACAGTAACAGGGTTGGAGTGGAAACCTACAGGACAGTAGCTCTCCAGTAACAGGGTTGGAGTGAAAACCTACAGTAACAGGGTTGGAGTGGAAACCTACAGGACAGTAGCTCTCCAGTAACAGGGTTGGAGTGAAAACCTACAGTAACAGGGTTGGAGTGGAAACCTACAGGACAGTAGCTCTCCAGTAACAGGGTTGGAGTGGAAAGCTACAGTAACAGGGTTGGAGTGGAAACCTACAGTAACAGGGTTGGAGTGGAAACCTACAGGACAGTAGCTCTCCAGTAACAGGGTTGGAGTGAAAACCTACAGTAACAGGGTTGGAGTGGAAACCTACAGGACAGTAGCTCTCCAGTAACAGGGTTGGAGTGAAAACCTACAGTAACAGGGTTGGAGTGGAAACCTACAGGACAGTAGCTCTCCAGTAACAGGGTTGGAGTGAAAACCTACAGTAACAGGGTTGGAGTGGAAACCTACAGTAACAGGGTTGGAGTGGAAACCTACAGTAACAGGGTTGGAGTGGAAACCTACAGTAACAGGGTTGGAGTGGAAACCTACAGTAACAGGGTTGGAGTGGAAACCTACAGTAACAGGGTTGGAGTGGAAACCTACAGTAACAGGGTTGGAGAGGAAACCTACAGTAACAGGGTTGGAGTGGAAACCTACAGTAACAGGGTTGGAGTGGAAACCTCCAGTAACAGGGTTGGAGTGGAAACCTACAGTAACAGGGTTGGAGTGGAAACCTACAGTAACAGGGTTGGAGTGGAAACCTACAGTAACAGGGTTGGAGTGGAAACCTACAGTAACAGGGTTGGAGTGGAAACCTCCAGTAACAGGGTTGGAGTGGAAACCTACAGTAACAGGGTTGGAGTGGAAACCTACAGTAACAGGGTTGGAGAGGAAACCTACAGTAACAGGGTTGGAGAGGAAACCTACAGTAACAGGGTTGGAGTGGAAACCTACAGTAACAGGGCTGGAGTGGAAACCTACAGTAACAGGGTTGGAGTGGAAACCTCCAGTAACAGGGTTGGAGTGGAAACCTCCAGTAACAGGGTTGGAGTGAAACCTACAGTAACAGGGTTGGAGTGGAAACCTACAGTAACAGGGTTGGAGTGGAAACCTACAGTAACAGGGTTGGAGTGGAAACCTACAGTAACAGGGTTGGAGTGAAACCTACAGTAACAGGGTTGGAGAGGAAACCTACAGTAACAGGGTTGGAGAGGAAACCTACAGTAACAGGGTTGGAGTGGAAACCTACAGTAACAGGGTTGGAGTGAAAACCTACAGTAACAGGGTTGGAGTGGAAACCTACAGTAACAGGGTTGGAGTGAAAACCTACAGTAACAGGGTTGGAGTGGAAACCTACAGTAACAGGGTTGGAGAGGAAACCTACAGTAACAGGGTTGGAGAGGAAACCTACAGTAACAGGGTTGGAGTGGAAACCTACAGTAACAGGGTTGGAGTGGAAACCTACAGTAACAGGGTTGGAGTGGAAACCTACAGTAACAGGGTTGGAGTGGAAACCTACAGTAACAGGGTTGGAGAGGAAACCTACAGTAACAGGGTTGGAGTGGAAACCTACAGTAACAGGGTTTGAGTGAAAACCTACAGTAACAGGGTTTGAGTGAAAACCTACAGTAACAGGGTTGGAGTGGAAACCTACAGTAACAGGGTTGGAGAGGAAACCTACAGTAACAGGGTTGGAGTGGAAACCTACAGTAACAGGGTTGGAGTGGAAACCTACAGTAACAGGGTTGGAGTGGAAACCTACAGTAACAGGGTTGGAGTGGAAACCTACAGTAACAGGGTTGGAGAGGAAACCTACAGTAACAGGGTTGGAGTGAAAACCTACAGTAACAGGGTTGGAGTGGAAACCTACAGTAACAGGGTTGGAGTGGAAACCTACAGTAACAGGGTTGGAGTGGAAACCTACAGTAACAGGGTTGGAGAGGAAACCTACAGTAACAGGGTTGGAGAGCTCTACCCCAGAGTGATACTGTCATCTGTTTAAACTGAGTAATGGCCATGAGTTGTATCACATAAATTCCCCTGCAGGGCTCTAACTTTCTAGGAACTCTGAAATGACCTTTGCAATATCATCATTACGCTGATTCTGTTGCTCAACGTTTCCTATATGGAAGCTAGTGGAACAAAACTGTGAGGGACCTAGCTGAATTTGTCCAATAGAAACTCTTGTTTGGACTAAGGATTTAACCCCTATAGTGGCCCTTACTTCAATTCTAATGACTTTTCAATATCACCTGGGATAACAGGAAACAACAGAACTCTTAAGGTTGTGTCCTAACTACAACGTAAAAAAAAAAAATCAGTTATGCATTAATATCAATGGGCCGGTTTATCAGACAGATTTAGTACTCTGTTCAATCTGTAAAGCTGAAGCGTTACAGATTGCACCATAGAAATGTAAAGGTCATTTTAAATTCAGCCGCCATACAGTGCATTCGTAAAGTATTGATTGATTAAATTGTATTTTTTCCTCGTCAATCTACACACAATACCCCATAATGAAATCAGACCCTTTACTCTCGCTGTACTTTGTTGAAGCACCTTTGGCAGTGATTACAGGCTTGAGTCTTCTTGGGTATGACGCTATAAGCTTGGCACACCTGTATTTGGGGAGTTTCTCCCGTTCTTCTCTGCAGATCCTCTCAAGCTCTGTCGGGTTGGATGGGGAGCGTCGCTGCACAGCTATTTTCAGGTCTCTCCAGAGATGTTTGTTCGGGTTCAAGTTTGGACTCTAGCTAGGCCACTCAAGGACATTCAAAGACTTGTCCCGAAGCAACTCCTGCGTTTTCTTGGCTGTGAGCTTGGGTTGTTGTCCTGTTGGAAGGTGAACCTTCGCCCCAGTCTGAGGTCCTGAGCGCTCTAGAGCAGGTTTTCATCAAGGATCTCTCTGTACTTTGCTCCGTTTTAGCTTTCCCTTGATCCTGACTAGTCTCCCAGTCCCTGCTGCTGAAAAACATCCCCACAGCATGATGCTGCCACCACCATGCTTCACCGTAGGGATGGTGCCAGGTTTCATCCAGATGTGAAACTTGGCATTCAGTTCAATCTTGGTTTCATCAGACCAGAAAATCTTGTCTTTAGGTGCCTTTTGTCAAACTCCAAGCGAGCTGTCATGTGCCTTTTTACTGAAGAGTGGTTTCTGTCTGGCCACTCTACCATAAAGGCCTGATTGGTGGAGTACTGCAGAGATGGTTGTCCTTCTGGAATGTTTTCCCATCTCCACAGAGGAATTCTGGAGCTCTGTCAGAGTGACCATCGGGTACCTGGTCATCTTCTTAACCAAGACCCTTCTCACCTGATTGCTCAGTTCGGCCGGACAGCCAGCTCTAAGAAGAGTCTTGGTGTTTCCAAACTTCTTTCATTTAAGAATGATGGAGGTCACTGTGTTCTTGGGGACATTCAATGCTGCAGAATGATGGAGGTCACTGTGTTCTTGGGGACATTCAATGCTGCAGAATGATGGAGGTCACTGTGTTCTTGGGGACCTTCAATGCTGCAGAATGATGGAGGTCACTGTGTTCTTGGGGACCTTCAATGCTGCAGAATGATGGAGGCCACTGTGTTCTTGGGGACCTTCAATGCTGCAGAATGATGGAGGCCACTGTGTTCTTGGGGACCTTCAATGCTGCAGAATGGAGGCCATTGTGTTCTTGGGGGCCTTCAATGCTGCAGACCTTTTTTGTTACCCTTCCCCAGATCTGTGCCTCGACACAATCCTGTCTCTGAGCTCTACGGACAATTCCTTTGACCTCATGGCTTGGTTTTTGCTCTGACATACACTGTCAACTGTGGGACCTTATATAGACAGGTGTGTGCCTTTCCAAATCATGTCCAATCAATTTAATTTCCCACAGGTGGACTCCAAGTCGTAGAATCATCTCAATGATGATCAATGGAATCAGTATGCAAATGAGCTCAATTTCAATTCTCATAGCAAAGTGTCTGAATACTTATTTCTGTTTTTAATTTTTAATACATTTGCAAACATTTTGAAAAACCTGTTTTTGCTTTGTCATTATGGGGTATTGGGTGTAGATTGAGGGGGAAAAAATGTTTTAATCAATTTTAGAATAAAGCTGTGAAAAAAGTAAGGGTCTGAATACTTTCCGAATGCCCTGTACATTAGTTTAAAGTCAAACTATATGTAGCAACTAAAAATTATAGTTTTAAGTTAGGATTCACCCCTTAGAAAAAAAAGGGACAAACCTTTTACCCTCTGTAGTAGAACTAGTTATTGTTCTGGGTAGAACCCTTCCACGGGTTGGCAGGGTAGCCTAGTGGTTAGAGCGTTAACCGGAAGGTTGCAAGTTCAACCCCCCGAGCTGACAAGGTACAAATCTGTCGTTCTGCACCTGAACAACTGGCCGTCATTGAAAATAAGAATTTGTTCTTAACTGACTTGCCTGGTTAAATAAAGGTCAAATAAAAATAAAACCTACAGAACCCTTTTAGAGTTTAGCCAGCCAGTACTCTCATCTGTTGTGGACTTTAAATCAAACCGTATAGTCAGTCACTCTCAAGAAGACTTACCTTCACACACTACCAGAAAAGACTCTATTCTTTTCATTCCAGGTCTTTACAGATCCTCCCGTCTCCCTTCAGAAAGCAGATCAACCGTGGGTTGTTTTAGTTTTCTATCTATCTGGGTCTGTAGAGATTGCTATGGCATGTGTCCTAAATGGTACCCTGTTCCCTATATAGTGTGCTCCTTTTGACAAGTGCCCTCTGGGAATGGGGTGCCATTGGGGACACAACACGTGTGTCCTCAAGACTCTTGTTAATGTACCTGTTGACTTGTGTCCAGTCCACCCCCAACCTGACCCCATCCCAAAGTGTACATGGTTTGGGTTCAGTATGCGCATTGAGTCTCTGGTCGCTTATTTTTGTACCTCAGAACACCGTCAGTAATCGCGGTAAAGCAATCGTGATCATTATTGTCTTTATGGGGTCTTTATGGGGTGAGCCGATGGGGTGACTTGTTTATGAATTGGCTGAAACATGTAGTCTGGTCCCCGGTCTGTTTGTGCTTTCATGTCAACCCCTTGTCCTGCTAATGTTTGATATGACAAGTAATTAACCTGTTAGCACAAATCAATCTGGGGCCAGGTTATAAAAACATGCATAAGTCCTCTGTTTTCTCTGGTACGCTTTAATGTAAATGATAATGTGTACATATTGTTTTATAATTACTGTCTTAGCGTGTTTTGAAGATGAAGAATGTTAATAAACCTGATTTATTTTCTGGTTCTACTTTTTATTTGGTCCTGATTTCTTCTCAAATGAGTACGATCGACAGTGTGTATTCTTTACTTTTAAAGTTAAAGTTAAAATCAACGTCAATTTCTGGTTGATATTTAATTGACTTGTAAACGTTTGCTTTTTCGGTCCTGCTTTCTGTTCAGTTGTCTCATCAAAAGCCTTTGCTTTTCATTTTAGCATGTTTTAATGATACACTGTGAGTATGAACCCCCCTAATGTTTGAATTACACACTATGAATATGAACCTGCTTGACCAATTGATGAGGAATGATGTTATGAGTTGTATCATACATGGTATGTGACATGGGCTAAAGCCATTCAGATTTTAACATTTACATTTACATTTAAGTCATTTAGCAGACGCTCTTATCCAGAGCGACTTACAGATTGGTGCTTTCACCTTATGACATCCAGTGGAACAGCCACTTTACAATAGTGCATCTAAAATAATATTACACTTACGAACACGCTATGCAGACACATCGACTGACACAACTTCTTCAAACATGAATGAGGTGTCATTGTGTGACAATCTGTGGTCTCTTTTTGTGTATTCTTTTTTTCTGTTGTCAGAAATGGCATGGCCTGTAAACCGATACCATGTGTGTAAATCAGGAAGTGAAATTCAAAGATTAAGAGCTGAAGTGCGGTAGTGCCTGTCAAATATCATCTTGAGAAATACTTGACATGTTTCCAAAGATGTTGCATCACTGGGAATTCTGTTCCTTGTTCAGTTCTGGGATATCCAAAACAACAAAGACCCAAGTCTGAATCCAAAATGGCACCCTATTCCCTAAATAGTGTTCTACTTTTAAAGGAGGTGGGGAAATAATAGAGTAAGTTCATTGTGACTTCACAATATGACGAGCCGAGATGATAAAAGGAACTATCTCACATCTGAAAGTCCTCGAAATGTAAGCAGGCTTGACATCACAGGATATTTTGATTGACGATATTAAGAAATTATAGAATAGAATCAAAACTTCTTTCATTTCACCTGAGGAAACAACATGCTCACTCTCCATTTAGCTCTATGACCTCGGACGTCTTCAGAAATGAAGTTTCATTTCCGAGGCCTTTAGGAAGAAAGGTTGTGATTTAAACATTTAGTAGATGCAGTGGTGTAGTGCAATTTGTATTTTTTTTAATGATGTCAATTTCTCAATCAAAGTTTGTACCGACAGATGTAGCCTATTGAATATTGTAGAATAGGCCCACATACAGTGGGGCAAAAAAGTACTCAGTCAGCCACCAATTGTGCAAGTTCTCCCACTTAAAAAGATGAGAGGCCTGTAATTCATCATAGGTACACTTCAACTATGACAGACAAAATGAGGGGAAAAAATCCAGAAAATCACATTGTAGGATTTTTAATGAATTTATTTGCAAATTATGGTGGAAAATAAGTATTTGGTCACCTACAAACAAGCAAGATTTCTGGCTCTCACAGACCTGTAACGTCTTCTTTAAGAGGCTCCTCTGTCCTCCACTCGTTACCTGTATTAATGGCACCTGTTTGAACTTGTTATCAGTATAAAAGACACCTGTCCACAACCTCAAACAGTCACACTCCAAACTCCACTATGGCCAAGACCAAAGAGCTGTCAAAGGACACCAGAAACCAAATTGTAGACCTGCACCTGGCTGGGAAGACTGAATCTGCAATAGGTAAGCAGCTTGGTTTGAAGAAATCAACTGTGGGAGCAATTATTAGGAAATGGAAGACATACAAGACCACTATAATCTCCCTCGATCTGGGGCTCCACGCAAGATCTCACCCCGTGGGGTCAAAATGATCACAAGAACGGTGAGCAAAAATCCCAGAACCACACGGGGGGACCTAGTGAATGACCTGCAGAGAGCTGGGACCAAAGTAACAAAGCCTACCATCAGTAACACACTATGCCGCCAGGGACTCAAATCCTGCAGTGCCAGACGTGTCCCCCTGCTTAAGCCAGTACATGTCCAGGCCCGTCTGAAGTTTTCTAGAGAGCATTTGGATGATCCAGAAGAAGTTTGGGAGAATGTCATATGGTCAGATGAAACCAAAATATAACTTTTTGGTAAAAACTCAACTCGTCGTGTTTGGAGGACAAAGAATGCTGAGTTGCATCCAAAGGACACCATACCTACTGTGAAGCATGGGGGTGGAAACATCATGCTATGGGGCTGTTATTCTGCAAAGGGACCAGGACGACTGATCCGTGTAAAGGAAAGAATGAATGGGGCCATGTATCGTGAGATTTTGAGTGAAAACCTCCTTCCATCAGCAAGGGCATTGAAGATGAAACGTTGCTGTGTCTTTCAGCATGACAATGATCCCAAACACACAGCCCGGGCAATGAAGGAGTGGCTTCGTAAGAAGCATTTCAAGGTCCTGGAGTGGCCTAGCCAGTCTCCAGATCTCAACCCCATAGAAAATCTTTGGAGGGAGTTAAAAGTCTGTGTTGCCCAGCAACAGCCCCAAAACATCACTGCTCTAGAGGAGATCTGCATGGAGGAATGGGCCAAAATACCAGCAACAGTGTGTGAAAACCTTGTGAAGACTTACAGAAAACGTTTGACCTCTGTCATTGCCAACAAAGGGTATATAACAAAGTATTGAGAAACTTTTATTTTATTGACCAAATACTTAGTTTCCACCATAATTTGCAAATAAATTCATTAAAAATCCTACAATGTGATTTTTCTGGATTTTTTTCTCTCATTTTGTTTGTCATAGTTGAAGTGTACCTATGATGAAATTTACAGGCCTCTCTCATATTTTTAAGTGGGAGAACTTGCACAATTGGTGGCTGACTAAATACTTTTTTGCCCCACTGTATATTGTTAGAAGGACATTTTTCTATTTTTGAAAACCCTCAAAAACCAAAATAGGCCATCGCTGTCGATCATGAATGATAATATCAGAAAGTGAAATTCCAATTTTGAGAGCAAAAGCAGGGTAGTCAAGTATCATCTTGAGAAATCCTTGACGTGTTCCCACACGTTGCAACACTGGGAATTCCGTTGCTGATCCGGTTCTGTAACATCCATAACAGCGAAAGACCCAGGATGCGTCCGAAATGGAGCCCTATTCACTACGTAGTGAACATATGTTTTATTCGACCAGGGTTCATATTCCCCTATAGGCCCAGGTCAAAAGTAGCGTGTTGTACAGGGAATAGGATTGGCATTTCAGACACACCCCAGATATACATTGGGATGGTTCTGGGATGTAGTCAACATTCTAATGCCATGTGTTTCACCCAGTTTACAGGGCTGATTAGGATTGATTTACTGTTACACCACTTTTTTTTATTCAGAGTACAGTAGTTATTCTTTCCAGGTGAAACTTTATTGAGCCAAACACAATATACTAGAATAATACTTGTTTTGTGGTATATTATTGAACATACTGCCCGGATATTAAGCATAGCTCCATAGGGAGCCTACATATTATAGACATAGTCCTGATATTTGAGTGAATTGGGGAGATTCCCCTGAACGAGTCTTAAAAATGTCTAACACCTTATTGGCAAGGGTAAAGGCTAATATAGTAGTAGGAAGTTGGACACAGTCCAAGAGTCTGCCCGTCTGTACTGGAAATCTATCCAGCTGGCAGATTCTAGACTCTCGTGACATCATACAGGAAGTGAGGAAATAATGTAGTCAGTTCCTTGTTATTTCACAATATGGTGAGGAATTTTCTCACATCTGAAAGTCCATGAAATGTAAGCAAGCTTCGCAGAATATTTGATTGACAATATTAGGAAATTAAAGAATAGAACCAAAATGTTGATGTCAAAGGGAAACATAGAAACTCAGACATCTTTAGAAATGGTTGAAGTTTAGTTTCCTAGGACTTTAGAAAAAAAGGTAATGATTAAAACACAGTATATTGTATTAGCACTTACATTTGCATTATATGATATTTCAGTCATTTAGCAGAGGCTCTTATCCAGAGCGACTGACAGTCAGTGCATTCATCTAAGTTTAGTAGGAAAAAACAACCACATGATATCACAGTCATTTCAAGTGTAGACCCGTCCAGTAGCGGATTTAGGTATAGGTGACATGGGCAGCCGTCCAGGTCGGCATCTTGCCGGGGGCGACACGGGGCGCCCACACAAAAACATTTGGAACAGTGACATTCGCGCGATCGGTTTTCTATCGCTCATTTGAAGGTCACGTCAATGATATCATGTCACCGTGTGGGACTGTGGGTCAGTTAACCTTGTGGAAGTGGGCGCCCTGATTCTAGTTTGTGAGCTAGGCAGGTTACTGCCTGGGAAGGTCTCCCACTCAGAAGTACGAGATGGGGAGGGGGCGGGGGTAGATTGACCTCAGGTCTCTCCACTGGAAGTCCGAGGTAGGGGGCGGGGGTAGGTTGACCTCAGGTCTCTCCACTGGAAGCCCGAGGTAGGGGGGCGGGGGTAGGTTGACCTCAGGTCTCCCCACTGGAAGCCCGAGGTAGGGGGGCGGGGGTAGGTTGACCTCATGTCTCTCCACTGGAAGCCCGAGGTAGGGGGGCGGGGGTAGGTTGACCTCAGGTCTCCCCACTGGAAGCCCGAGGTAGGGGTAGGGGTAGGTTGACCTCAGGTCTCCCCACCGGAAGTCTGAGGTAGGGGTAGGGGTAGGTTGACCTCAGGTCTTCCCACTGGAAGCCCGAGGTAGGGGGGCGGGTGAATCTATCAAATAGCGAGCCTCTAACTTTGTACAGTACTAATGGAATTAGTCAAATCTGTCACACTACGAAATGCTACCAAATAAACCACAATTCATCCATAATACTGTGAATATATAGCTTCACAGACATATTGTTGCA
This sequence comes from Oncorhynchus nerka, assembly GCF_034236695.1. Lineage (NCBI taxonomy): Eukaryota > Metazoa > Chordata > Actinopteri > Salmoniformes > Salmonidae > Oncorhynchus > Oncorhynchus nerka. Next base: position 92,779,457 of record NC_088408.1, on the reverse strand, counting down.
TTGTTTCCTGGTTTGTGTGAAATCGTTAAGAATAATATAAAACCAGTCTGCACACTACCAAGGTGAATTGGCTTAGTCATGACTCAGTGTTGTGGGATGAGTAATGTATTGATGCTCGAGTGCCAAATCAACACATATTTGTTTCTATTTGTCTTTGTTACTTATTTTTTTGTTGTCTTATTTTAGTATGTATTTTTATATTTATATAGTTTTAAATGTTATGATTTATTTATTTGTGTTGTTCCAAATGTCTGAATAAATTGGTTAGTGCAGAACGGTGCTTTTCTATTTTGGTAGGGGGGTTGAAGGAGAGGTTCATCCAGGCAGCCATACAAGCTAGAACTGCCACTGAAAACCGTCTTAGAAAATAGCCCTTCTAAGAAAATAGCCGTTATCAACACGTTAAACGTTAAAGTGTAGCATAATGTATGAGAAGTTATGCAAGGTATATTATAATACAGACATGTACATTTGTCTAATCGTAACTCATTTTACGTAGTGTTGACATGAACCATATTTAATATTTTGTTCTTCCAGTAATATTGAGATCTGAAATACAATTTCTCAGGGAATCCTGGCCAAGAACAGCATGAAAACACAACATCAATTCTTTGAATAAAGTATATTGGCAATATTACAAAACAATTACACCCCATCCCCCCATCCTGTTGGGTGTGAGTCCAGTATTTCATCACCAAAGTCATTAAAAAATACCTTGTCACTCATTGGTCTGGTGAGACTAAACCATCGTCCTTCCTCCCGTGTGCGTAGAGGGGAATTTCTGGAGAGTGTGCCCAGGATGTATATAAGACATACAGGTTACCACATGTAGTCAGAAAACATTGGTTCAGAGAACAAGTTGGGACTCACAACAAGGACCAAGGACTAGAAACAAGACGTTAGTACCTACTATCTACAAACTACCAAACAGCCAACTACAAACCTATTCATCCAGGTAAATGAAATGTAGAGTCTGTTTATATTCACATTGGCAACCATAAACTTACTCTTACTGTACGGCTGACCATATATTATGTTGTTGATCTGTTGTGGCAGTCTTTATTTCTATATAGTGTTTAGTAAACACTTTTATTTAGGACTAACTGTATATATGATTGCCTGTTTACACCAGATCTCTGAATGTGTTTTCAGATCTTGGCCATCTTTAAGCAACTGACTAAGCATGATACAATCTATGATGGACAGGAGTTTTAAAATATCTGTTTTTATTTTCCAGATCTAACTACAAAGACAATATGGAATTTGAGTCAAACTGCAGTCTAATGAAGGTGAGTCCCAACTTAGACATGATGATAAGACAGACCTACAATATTCAGGCATGACAGACATTCAAATGTTATTATACAGTAAACGTTAAAACAGGAGAAAGGAACAAAACAGACCAACCACAATTCTCCATACACTGATGCAACAATGTTAGATGAATGTTAAATCGACTTTCTCTGTCCTGGTCAGAACACCTCTGCCAGTGTAGCATGGAGCTCCAAACTGCCTCAGGGTCTGGATGTGGAGATATCCCATCATCCCATCACCCTGCGCTGTGTGGCCAACCTCATCATCGCCATGGAGAGGCTAAATGGTGGCAAGGGGTTTCCCCTGAGAGGAGATGAGGACCTGTTAAATTTCTTGCTAGAGAGTGCAGTGGAAGGTAGGTCAAAGATCACTGGACTGGATTAGAGGAGCCCCTTCGGGGCTAGCCTGGCCCCATGTCTGATTGTACTGTCTTGCTTCTGATGACAATGACCATAGGAGTTGACAAGACAGCACAAACAGAACGGGGTATTTTCAATGTGTACCACTATAATACCATTAGCTATCACCACTGGGCTATGTTCCAATGTTCACACTATAGAATACCACTTAGAATGCATGCCCAACACATCGCTTAATTCTAACTGGCATACTGCTAGTGTGGATATCTTAGCACAACTCACGGACTAGTAGTTCTGGAATTCAATCAAGCGTATTTATTCAATAATTCACTCATCTCCTACATGCTTTCTGCTCTCTCTCTCTCCTCATCAAAACATATAGTGTTGGAGTTGGAGTCGGAGCGCACTGAAGCCAGCAGCAGAGCTGCAGGGTTCAGCAGTAAAGGAGAGTACGAGTGTAGTGTCACTGACTCTGAGAATAAGTGCTGGGTGCTCAACAAAGGGTCTATGGAGCTGCATGCTATGATGCTGCAGGGAGGCAGCAGCTACCATAAAGGTATGTTAACAACCAAGGCTCTGTACCAATTTGCATTTGTCTTAACATAGTGCGTTACATTTTGCCAAAGAATTTTGAGTGTGTTCTTTGGCGACCATAGATCATTAAATTAATGAAATTACAATTTGCCTTGGGGCACTAAGCAGTGGCACTTCCTATGAATCTGAAATAATTGGAAAGGTTAGGTACATATGAGCAATATGAGATTCAGTGGAGAGGTTAAAACCAACCCCACCCTGAGACTGACAGATAGGTAGCGTACTTAGTTCACAGTTGAGTTCTGATGAATGATGCTGACTGACTCTCTTCTCCTTTCCTCTGTCCTCAGTGCATTTGAACCTGTCTACGTACATCACGCCTGTCCCCAGTGAGACTAAAGCAAGACCTGTAGCCCTGGGCATCAAGGGATCCAACCTCTACCTATCCTGCATCACATCAGAAGGAACGCCCACCCTGCACCTAGAGGTAAATAGCACTACTACTGCTGAATATATTGTGATTCAGTATTGATAGATAGGATCATTGTCTGTTGAGGCTGGAGTTGTTTGAGTCAGACCTGGACCGTATCATGCACCACGTAGAGATGGAGATGGTGTCTGAGCTGAAGAATGCTGACATCATCAACATTGTGTCTGAATCATATGTGGAATGTAAAAGGTTGAGTTGCAGTGTAATTAAAGGAAACTGCCAGAGAGACCAAGAGAGACCGACCCTGGTGAAATGTGACTGGGAATGGGATGCAGCAAGGATGACTATTAATTAGTCCTGGAGAGTGACAGTGTGTCGGCTTGTTCCAACCAATGATGTGTTGATTATATAAGTCATTGGTTCCAACAGCCACAAACTCAAACCAATAGCCAGAGTAACATTTCTATCCACCCCTGGTGTATGACATTTGACCCCTGGTGTATGACATTTGACCCCTGGTGTATGACATTTGACCCCTGGTGTATGACATTTGACCTTTAAGTCAGTTTTGAGTCTGACCATTGATTTTAACCCCCTGACCATCTATCTCTCTCTCTCCAGGAGGTGGCAGACAAGGAGCAGCTGAAGTCCATCAACCGTGAGAGCGACATGGTACGCTTCCTCTTCTACAAACAGGACACCGGAGTTGACATCAGTACCCTGGAGTCTGCCCATTACAGGAACTGGTTCATCAGCACGGCCCTACAGCAGGACAACACCAAGATGGTGAACATGTGCCAGTTGGCAACCCCCAACCGCTTCACCACATTCACTGTCCAGCGCCACAACTAAGGTGGGTGCCGAAACGGACACCACAGATCTCTCATAGAGATCCTATATAATTCAATGTTATTTTTATGTGGTCAGAGATGGATTGTCACTTTCTGTACGTCTAAAGATTAGGTGTATGTTTGTAAGACACAATAACTTCTTCAGGTTGTATGTATGTATGTATGTATGTATGTGTGTACTACTAGAGCAATTCACCATTGTGGTGTATTGACTTGGTCAGATTTTACCACAAGATGGCGCCGTTGAGTCAGATTGTGGCAAGCGCCCATTATATTTATGGTCCTGTATTTATTGCTGAAAGCCAAAATGAACTTATTGCTTACTGTAATTACATTTCTACGAATCATAATATTGTTCTACTATTTATTAATGTATTTATATTTCAGTGATTATACTTATTCATCATTGTATTTATTTGTCAATATGTTGCACTTATTCATTGATGCATGCAAACATTTGAATTGTCCTACATATGTGCTCTTTTGAATAAATATTCAAATAGAAATTGATGTTCTCTGTCATCGATTATTATGGTTGGCTACTGTAATAACATGGTTATTGGAAGAACAATGTGAAGAATCAGACAACATCCATCAAATACCAGAACCACAACAAGAACAAATATGAGAGGTATACCTACATTATACCAGTAATAATATCAGTGGTGTAAAGTTAAACTACTTTAAAGTACTACTTAAGGAGTTTTCTGGGGTATCTGTACTTCAGTACTTATATTTTTGACAACTTTTCCTTTTACTTCAATACATTCCTAATGAAAATACTGTACTTTTTTACATTTACATTTAAGTCATTTAGCAGACGCTCTTATCCAGAGCGACTTACAAATTGGTGCTTTCACCTTAAGACATCCAGTGGAACAGCCACTTTACAATAGTGCATCTAAATCTTTTAAGGGGGGTGAGAAGGATTACTTTATCCTATCCTAGGTATTCCTGAAAGAGGTGGGGTTTCAGGTGTCTCCGGAAGGTGGTGATTGACTCCGCTGTCCTGGCGTCGTGAGGGAGTTTGTTCCACCATTGGGGGGCCAGAGCAGCGAACAGTTTTGACTGGGCTGCGCGGGAACTGTACTTCCTCAGTGGTAGGGAGGCGAGCAGGCCAGAGGTGGATGAACGCAGTGCCCTTGTTTGGGTGTAGGGCCTGATGAGAGCCTGGAGGTACTGAGGTGCCGTTCCCCTCACAGCTCCGTAGGCAAGCACCATGGTCTTGTAGCGGATGCGAGCTTCAACTGGAAGCCAGTGGAGAGAGCGGAGGAGCGGGGTTATGTGAGAGAACTTGGGAAGGTTGAACACCAGACGGGCTGCGGCGTTCTGGATGAGTTGTAGGGGTTTAATGGCACAGGCAGGGAGCCCAGCCAACAGCGAGTTGCAGTAATCCAGACGGGAGATGACAAGTGCCTGGATTAGGACCTGCGCTGCTTCCTGTGTGAGGCAGGGTCGTACTCTGCGGATGTTGTAGAGCATGAACCTACAAGAACGGGCCACCGCCTTGATGTTAGTTGAGAACGACAGGGTGTTGTCCAGGATCACGCCAAGGTTCTTAGCGCTCTGAGAGGAGGACACAATGGAGTTGTCAACCGTGATGGCGAGATCATGGAACGGGCAGTCCTTCCCCGGGAGGAAGAGCAGCTCCGTCTTGCCGAGGTTCAGCTTGAGGTGGTGATCCGTCATCCACACTGATATGTCTGCCAGACATGCAGAGATGCGATTCGCCATCTGGTCATCAGAAGGGGGAAAGGAGAAGATTAATTGTGTGTCGTCTGCATAGCAATGATAGGAGAGACCATGTGAGGTTATGACAGAGCCAAGTGACTTGGTGTATAGCGAGAATAGGAGAGGGCCTAGAACAGAGCCCTGGGGACGCCAGTGGTGAGAGCGCGTGGTGAGGAGACAGATTCTCGCCACGCCACCTGGTAGGAGCGACCTGTCAGGTAGGACGCAATCCAAGCGTGGGCCGCGCCGGAGATGCCCAACTCGGAGAGGGTGGAGAGGAGGATCTGATGGTTCACAGTATCGAAGGCAGCCGATAGGTCTAGAAGGATGAGAGCAGAGGAGAGAGAGTTAGCTTTAGCAGTGCGGAGGGCCTCCGTGATACAGAGAAGAGCAGTCTCAGTTGAATGACTAGTCTTGAAACCTGACTGATTTGGATCAAGAAGGTCATTCTGAGAGAGATAGCGGGAGAGCTGGCCAAGGACGGCACGTTCAAGAGTTTTGGAGAGAAAAGAAAGAAGGGATACTGGTCTGTAGTTGTTGACATCGGAGGGATCGAGTGTAGGTTTTTTCAGAAGGGGTGCAACTCTCGCTCTCTTGAAGACAGAAGGGACGTAGCCAGCGGTCAGGGATGAGTTGATGAGCGAGGTGAGGTAAGGGAGAAGGTCTCCGGAAATGGTCTGGAGAAGAGAGGAGGGAATAGGGTCAAGCGGGCAGGTTGTTGGGCGGCCGGCCGTCACAAGACGCGAGATTTCATCTGGAGAGAGAGGGGAGAAAGAGGTCAGAGCACAGGGTAGGGCAGTGTGAGCAGAACCAGCGGTTTTTACTCCATATATTTTCCCTGACACCCAAACGTACTTGTTACATTTTGAAAACTTAGCAGGACTGGAAAATGGTCCAATTCACTCACTTATCAAGAGAACATCCAGGCTCTTAAAATTCCTAATGTTGAGATGGAATTCTTCATCAGTAAAGCAGAAGCCAAGGGATTAGTAAAAACAGAGGTTACAAATGAGTGGCAAGAGTTGTGGAACAGGAAGTAAGGGAAGACACCTGTATAAGATCCAGGAAAAGGTGGGGGCAGGGGGGGGGGGAGTATAGGCACAAGGCTGAGACTGGGACACAAGGCTGAGACTGGGACACACAAGGCTGAGACTGGGACACACAAGGCTCAATAGTACGTTGAAAGTGGTGGGGAAACATGATCATCGTCACACCTCTCAGATGGAGACAGTGGAACATGTTCTCTTTCAGTGCCAGAAATACATGAGACAAAGGGAGCGGTTGTTATTAGATTTGAGGAGTAATGGGTGTTGAATAGCCTGGATTAAGTGAACTGCTGGGGAAATCTTCAGGGGATGATTTGAAATCCTACCCAATAATCTCGTCTCCCTAACTAAACTAAATACATCATTAAAAACTACATCACCTAAAGATTTCCCCCAAAATGCACTTAATCCTGGCTCTTCAACCCCACTACTCCTCAAATCTAATAACAATCGCTCCCTTTGTCTCATATTTCTGGCACTGAAATAGAACATGTTCCATCATCTCCTCCTGACAAAGATCACACCTCCCAGTCAGACGTTCCCCACCACGTTCAATGTTACCATCCATATAAAACCTACAGAATTAAAAGAAGCATTGGAGTAACTGTCTGATTGGGCGTGGGGTTTTTTTTCAAATATTTGAACGAGCCAATGGGAGAAGAGTTGCGTTGCCCCGGCAATTTCAAAACAGACCACGAAATGGGTGAAGTCGGTTTGTTTATGTTAGCTCGCTAGCAAACCATAACTTGTATTCCACTAAAATAGCGAAACATTTAGCTAGCTACACTAAAATAACATGTCTCAAGTGACTAGATTACAAATAGCAATGGACGCGGAAGAAATTGTTGCCCAACTTAACAAAAAAGGTATGGTGTAGCTAACATTAACTAATATTCCGCTAGCTCTATTATTTGCTTGCTAACAATGCCTGCTAGCTTGTTAGCAGGCTTCTTCAGCTTACTAACTATAGTTGTCGCTAGTTATAATACAATGTAAACAACACGTTTTTTTATTTATCATTCGGTCAAGTTGCAGTGGAAAAACTAGATATAGGCTAGGGTACACACTAACGTTAGCTTAGTTCAGAGGAAACTATTGGAGTCTTTTGGGACATTGGGCTGTCTTATTGACTCCCTAAACGAGTAACGTTAGCGTAACTAGCTAGAACCATCACCTGTTAGAACAACAATGTTGCAGCTAGGGCTAGCTGTCTGACGTTGGCCAGCTAATTTAATGGTAATGTTAACTAGCTAGCTATCGTTGCCACTATTGACCAAATAGTGGAGGAGTAAATTAAGGGTTTGTTTTAAAGTTGCTTCTTGTCTTTCACAGAATTGCGCAAGCAGCAGTTGATAGAGTACTTAGCAGCAAAAGGAAGACTGAAGCCACCAAACCCAAAGTAAGAAATCATCACGGCTTGACGGCTATCTTCTTGACCATTATATAGCCTATATACGATGATTCATTCATTCAATGTTTATACAAATGTCTATATGTTTATACAACATCAGTCAAACAAACAATAGTCCAAACCCCATGTCTCTACCATATATGGTTTAAAAGTTGCCGAAGATTTACTCTGAGAATTTAGCGTTAATGGAATTGTTACGATCAAAATCTGGTCATTGCTCCGCGGCAACCGCTAACTACGAACGTCAAACTGACAAACTATCTAGTGGCTGCAGGTTCGTGAGTGAAAACATGGCATTTTTCAAAATTAAATCCGCTGAATAGAAAACTGAATCGCTTTGTAAATAAATGATTAACCCTAACGGACTGAATTGCAATATCCATCCTCCGCGAAGACAATCGGTTCTTGTTTGCATTGTATATTATTATTATTCTGTGGATTTATATGGCGGTTGGTAACCAACTTTAAACTGCATTAATTCCACCAACTGGACTGGGGCGTGGATCAGAGACAGTGAAGGTCTAAATCCAACCCAATAATTTTCTCCCCCTAAGGAAACAAAATACATAATTAAATACTTCATCCCCTGAAGATTTCCCCAGCAGTTTACTTAATCCAGGCTATTCAACACCCATTACTCCTCAAATCTAATAACAACCGCTCCCTTTGTCTCATGTATTTCTGGCACTGAAAGAGAACATGTTCCACTGTCTCCATCTGAGAGGTGTGACGATGATCATGTTTCCCCACCACTTTCAACTTACTATTGAGCCTTGTGTGTCCCAGTCTCAGCCTTGTACCTATACTTTCCTCCCTTCTCTCTCCCCCTGCCCCCACCTTTTCCTGGATCTTATACAGGTGTCTTCCCTTACTCTTCCTGTTCCACAACTCTTGCCACTCATTTGTAACCTCTGTTTTTACGAATCCCTTGGCTTCTGCTTTACTGAAATGATGAAAGCCAAGGATCTGGAGGTGAATCATCTCCAAATGATACCATCTCACAACCCCTTAAATGAAAGGGATACAACCAAGAGAGGCGCCGTTTAAACTAGTAACGGTCACAGCAAATGAACGTTCTTATTTCATCAACACTGTCAAGTACTAGTATGTTAACGTTGTTCTCTACAATATTATAATCTAATGATTATTGGCACTTTGGGACATCGGCTGATGTAAAAGGAGAAAAAAAGGGCTTGATAAATAAATTCGATTAATTATATGTAATTTATAATGACATCAGGCAACGAGAATGACGTTTTCACATTCATTTTGGTGCTCCCTCTTGAATTGCCCTGTTTTTCTATACATGGTATTGTATTGCAGCGAGTGAAAGACCTACGCTATTAACTAGTTGCAATATGTTTTATCCATAGTCTTTTGTAAATAATGTCCCATCACACATGACTGATTTCAGACCTTATCTTCGAGATGCCGTTAAAGCAAAGCAGATCACCATGTCTACCGTGAAGGATAATGTAAGTATTGTAGCCAATCACTTTCCTCTCCTTGACACCATCTCTCGCAAAGCAAACCTATCAATTATATAGTGAGGCTTGAATTATAGTAGGTACCGTGTGGCTCAGTTGATTGGACACGGCGCTTGCAATGTCAGGTTTGTGGTTTTGATTCCAACGAGGGACCAGTATGGACATTTTTTAAATTAAAAAGTGTGTACTCACTACTGCATCTGTTAAGTGGCATCTAAAATACTAATTAACTGACACGTTGAGGTGTCTTTAAGCAGGAAATAGTTACTAACTATATCAACTGATATTGTTTTGTAATTACAGCTGGACCCGGGAAAAGAGAACCGGGGTCCAAATGCTCTCAAGATGAAAAAGAGAGTGGTGAAGGTTCAACCTCTGATGGCCAACGCCGTTTCCCAAACCACAGGCACCTTCTGCAGTACCACCAACAAACAGAGCTCCGCCAACGGTCTCCTCTCTGCAGCATCGAGTACCGCACGTCTCAACGTGCTCAAAGGCGTTACAAAGCCTTCTGCGGTTGCCCCAAGTCACTCAACCAGCCTGAAGACGGCTCCAGCCAGATCACAATCCACTGTCCCTACCAAAAGATGCCCAGGCACCACCAACCAACCCAGAACCCAGCCTAATCCAGCTGTTAAAGTCGGCAACACACGCCCTAGCTCAGCCATACCCCTGGCAAACGCTGGTAGAACACATTCAGCCAACACAACCAGACCAAAGTCAAATATTACTGGGAAACCCGCTAACACTCTCCACACAGCCGGCACGCGGCCCAGCACAGCCGGCACGCGGCCCAGCACAGCCGGCACGCGGCCCAGCACAGCCGGCACGCGGCCCAGCACAGCCGGCACGCGGCCCAACACAGCCGGCACGCGGCCCAACACAGCCGGCCCTGCTCCAGCATCAGTCTCCTTCACCCCCCTGGTCTTGAACAGAGCATGCCCAAGCACCAGCCCAGTCCCAGCTGTGACCCAAAAGCCACCAGTTACTACTCAGAGGAGAACGAATCCCTTCACTGGCGTGAGTGAGACTAACCAGAGGACAACTGCCTTGGCTGCGGACAATGGGCAAAGGAGGAGCCAAGCTGTGAGCAGGACTGATTCCAAACCACTCCCAGAGAGATCCAGTAAACCAGCAGGGCAGAAACAACCTGTCACTGGACCTAAACCCATCATCCAAGGCCCTACTGGTCCTGGGCACAAGACTGCAGCTACGAAGCCAGGTGATATTCAGAGGGCTGCATCACAGCACAGGGCCGAGGCTAGAGGAGCAGGAGCCAGCACTCGGATATGGAAGGCTGCCTCTCGAGCCTCCACCGGGATAACAGGAAGCCAATGGCAGAACACTGCTCTGAGTAGGGCCATGCATGCAGCTGTGGCTGCGATGGGACAGAAAAGCAGCGCTGAGGAAAACCGAGACATGGAGAGCGGGTCGGCAGACACCGACACCAAGAATGAACCCAATGCTCCATCGCCCTCATCAACATCTCCGGCGTGTTGGCCTAGGCCTCACAGCAGCACAGCAAGTGGTGTGTGGATCCCCCAGACGGTGCCTCGCTCTGCCAAAAAGTCCAGCTATGGCCAGGAGGAGGTGGGGTGGGAGGCTGGTGTTGGCCTTAAGACACCCAGAGACCAGGCCAGGGTCGTGCCCAAGACCGAGGGCCGCAGGAAGATGACAGCTGCCCAGGAAGAGAGAATGTCAGTTTTTGTTTTTTTATTGTCAATTAGATAAGTACTAGGAGGCAGAATATAGTAAATTTCAATTTTTGTGATTTTAGCAGACAATCTTATACAGAACGACTTGAAGTCTTAAAATATTAAACTCTAGACTGGTTGAATAAGGCCTTGGATTACACAGTGCACATAACTACTGTGATTTTGTTTGTTGAAATAACAAAATAACACCAAGATAATATTGTCATTTCACTTCAGTAAAAGGTATGTGTGTTGGTATCGTAGCATATGAATGTGCTGGGTCTTTTCCATTATACCACCATATTCTTTCCACCCAGCACCTCATTTAATAGTGTGGTTGAATTGGACTACAAACATCTGACTTTACGCCAACATTTTACTGAACAACCTTATATTCCACTCTGTGTGTGTCTTCAGGCAGAAGCTCCAGGAATGGCGTGAGAACAGGGGCATCTCCTACAAGCGTCCCCCCATGCCGGTGAGGCCTCCTCGGGTGCGGCGCACCTTGGCCCTTCCTCAGGCTTACTGGGACGGTATGGAGGAGGAAGTTGAGGCCAGGTCTCTGGTTGAAGCTGTGGACCGGTGCCTGGCTGACTGCATCAAACTGCTGAATGAGGTGTGGCAGAGGAATGGGTTGGGTTAGATTACATGAATTGACAGGAATTGAAAATGTATGACAAATCAACTGTCAATTGTGATCTGCCTGGAGCCGTCTTCAGGCTGGTTGAATGACTTGGGGTAACCGCAGAAGGGCGGCAGGGTAGCCTAGTGGTTAGAGCGTTCTGTCGTTCTGCCCCTGAACAGGCAGTTAACCCACTGTTCCTAGGCCGTCATTGAAAAATAAGAATGTGTCCTTAACTGACTTGCCTAGTTAAATAAAGGTAAAATAAATCAATAACAACTGGGGGGGTTGATTGTTGCTCTGTTGGCGTTGTGGCCGTTCACATGGCGTTTTCCCTCACTCAGCCCCCCTCACTCAGCCCACCTCACTCAGCCCACCCGCACATTCTCCCGACCGGCAACACTCAGCCCACCCGCACATTCTCCCGACCGGCAACACTCAGCCCACCCGCACATTCTCCCGACCGGCAACACTCAGCCCACCCGCACATTCTCCCGACCGGCAACACTCAGCCCACCCGCACATTCTCCCGACCGGCAACACTCAGCCCACCCGCACATTCTCCCGACCGGCAACACTCAGCCCACCCGCACATTCTCCCGACCGGCAACACTCAGCCCACCCGCACATTCTCCCGACCGGCAACACTAAAGCTGCCAGTCGTCAGCAAGAAACTTTTTCGTAGCTATTAAGTAGTAGATTACCAAATTCCCATTAAAAATAGTAATTAAATAGAATTGTGTAGTAATGTGAATAGGTAATATCCCTAAACTCTCATCACTACTCAAATGACAAAATCATCAGTACTGACTTTACCCCTCATGTACACGTAGTAAAGAAGTAGTGAAACAACATTGTTGTTGAGTAGAACTTGTAAGGGAGTGATGAACACTAGGTTCATTTTATTCTTCATGGGATTATGGTGATATAATGCCATCTGGTGGCAAGTAGGAACTATTGCAATGTTTTTTTGGTGTTTTTTTTTACTATTACAAATTGAGTTAACAGTCCTTGAATTTGACTTGTCACTGTCTATATGAACCCTGTAGAAATTCTGTTAGCTTCCTCATACCAGCAACCAGTGTGTTTCCACTAGAGGTCGACCGATTAATTGGAATGGCCGATTAATTAGGGCCGATTTCAAGTTTTCATTACAATCGGAAATCCATATTTTTGGGTGTCGATTTTGCTCATTTGTTTTTTATTTAACTAGGCAAGTCAGTTAAGAACACATTCTTACTTTCAATGACGGCCTAGGAACAGTGGTTTAACTGCCTTGTTCAGGGGCAGAATGACAGATTTTCACCTTGTCAGCTCGGGGGATCCAATCTTGCAACCTTAACTAGTCCAACACAATAACGACCTGCCTCTTTCTCGTTGCACTCCACAAGGAGGCTGCCTGTTATGCGAATGCAGTAAGCCAAGGTAAGTTGCTAGCTAGCATTAAACTTATCTTACAAAAAACAATCAATCATAATCACTAGTTAACTACACATGGTTGATGATATTATCTAGCGTGTCCTGCGTTGCATATAATCTGACTGAGTATACAAGTATCTGACTGAGCGGTGGTAGGCAGAAGCAGGCGCGTAAACATTCATTCAAACAGCAATTTCATGCGTTTTGCCAGCAGCTCTTCGTTGTGCGTCAAGCATTGCGCTGTTTATGACTTCAAGCCTATCAACTCTCAAGATGAGGCTCGTGTAACAGAAGTGAAATGGCTAGCTAGTTAGCTCGCGCTAATTGTTGTTGTGTTGCTGGTTCGAGCCCAGGGAGGAGAGGGACGGAAGCTATACTGTTACACTGGCAATACTAAAGTGCCTGTAAGAACATCCAATAGTCAAAGGTTAATGAAATACAAATGGTAGAGGGAAATAGTCCTATAATTCCTATAGTAACTACAACCTAAAAACTTCTTACCTGGGAATATTGAAGACTCATGTTAAAAGGAACCACCAGCTTTCATATGTTCTCATGTTCTGAGCAAGGAACTGAAACTTTACCTTTCTTACATGGCACATATTACTTTCTTCTCCAACACTTTGTTTTTGCATTATTTAAACCAAATTGAACATGTTTCATTATTTACTTGAGGCTAAATTGATTTTATTGATGTATTATATTAAGTTAAAATAAGTTAATTCAGTATTGTTGTTATTGTCATTATTACACTTTTTTTTTTAAATCGGCCGATTTAATCGGTATCGGCTTTTATGGTCCTCCAATAATCGGTATCGGTGTTTAAAAATTATAATTTGTCGACCTCTAGTTTCCACTGCTTTTCCAGTTACTGTTCTGCCTGTCTAACGTCCAGTCTAGACCACGTCCTGTGTGTCTCAGTTGGTAAAACATGCAACGGTTGTTGGTTCAATTCCCACGGGGTACCAGTACAATAATATATGCCCTCACTACTGTAAGTCGCTCTGGATAAGTGACTGTTACTGGATCCCTTCTGTGACATTCCTCTGGGACCGATGGGGTGGTGCGTTTCAGTGGAAGAGACCAGCACAGCAGCTGAATGTAGACCCAGCCCTTCTTACACAATGTGTTTCGAGGTTGATTGGCCGGTTGCTTTGTGTGTTTTGTGCTTTGTGTGTCGCCATTAATCCAAAACATGGTCAGGTCAGATGACGTAGTTTCTATTATTCAGGGAATAATGGCCTAGTATAACAGACAGGGCTTTGGTCAAAAGTAGTGCACTACTTAGTGCGGTGGTTCTCTAACCTTTCCTTTGGGACCCACAGATGTTTTGCAATTTTGCTGTCCCCAAATGGCTCACCTTGGTGATTCAGTGAGTCGGGTGTGGTTAGTAGAGAACCACTGATGTAGGGCATAGGGTGACATTTGGAACACAGCCTCTGCCTTCACTGCGAGAGCAAGACACTTGAAGGAACAGGTATATTGTTCCGCAGGTGCTATTCATTCGTGGTGCAACCCTTCCAGGTTGTGTAAGACATGTACATTAACTCAACAAAAAAAGAAACATCCTCTCATTGTCAACTGCGTTTATTTTCAGGAAACTTAACGTGTAAATATGAATAAGTAATGTCGTTATCATTAGTAGGCTTTGTATAGCAGCCTTGTATAACCACCCCTTCGAGCTGTAGGCTTAAGAACGCGTCCTGTTAAGTCTTCAAACAGTAACTTACTTAGGCCTATATTTCTATATAAACTCAGCAAAAGAAGAAACCTCCTCTCACTGTCAACTGCTTTTATTTTCAGGAAACTTGACGTGTGTAAATATTTGTATGAACATAACAAGATTCAACATCTGAGACATAAACTGAACAAGTTCCACAGACATGTGACTAACAAATGGATTAATGTGTCCCTGAACAAAGGGGGGGTCAAAATCAAAAGTAACAGTCAGTATCTAGTGTGGCCACCAGCTGCATTAAGTACTGCAGTGCATCTCCTCCTGATGGACTGCACCAGATTTGCCAGTTCTTGCTGTGAGATGTTAACCCACTCTTCCACCAAGGCGCCTGCAAGTTCCCGGACATTTCTGGGAGGAATGGCCCTAGCCCTCACCCTCCAATCCAACAGGTCCCAGACGTGCTCAATGGGATTGAGATCCTGGCTCTTTGCTGGCCATGGTAGAACAGACATTCCTGTCTTGCAGGAAATCACACACAGAACGAGCAGTATGTCTGGTGGCATTGTCATGCTGGAGGGTCATGTCAGGATGAGCCTGCAGGAAGGGTACCACATGAGGGAGGATGATGTCTTCCCTGTAACACACAGCGTTGAGATTGCCTGCAATGACAACAAGCTCAGTCCGATGATGCTGTGACACACCGCCCCAGACCATGATGGACCCTCCACCTCCCAATTGATCCCCCTCCAGAGTACAGGCCTCGGTGTAACGCTCATTCCTTCTACGATAAACGCAAATCCAACCATCACCCCTGGTGAGACAAAACTCGTCAGTGAAGAGCACTTTTTGCCAGTCTGTCTGGTCCAGCGACGTTGTTGCCGATGATGTCTTGTGAGGACCTGTCTTACAACAGGCCTACAAGCCCTCAGTCCAGCCTCTCAGCCTATTGCAGACAGTCTGAGCACTGATGGAGGGATTGTGCGATCCTGGTGTAACTCAGGTAGTTGTTGATGCCATCCTGTACCTGCCCCGCAGGTGTGGTGTTCGGATGTACCAATCCTGTGCAGGTGTTGTTACACGTGGTCAGCCACTGTGAGGACGATCAGCTGTCCGTCCTGTCTCCCTGTAGCGCTGTCTTAGGCGTCAGTGAGGACATAAAAAAATATATATTATTATTATTTCAGCTTTATTTAACCAGGTAGGCAAGTTGAGAACAGTCATTTACAATTGCGTCCGGGCCAAGACAAAGCAAAGCAGTTCGACACATACAACAACAGAGTTACACGTGGAGTAAAACAAACATACTGTCAATAATACAGTAGAAAAATAAGTCTATATACAATGTGAGATAAGGGGGGTAAGGGGAAAAAAGGCCATGGTGGCAAAGTAAATGAAATATAGCAAGTAAAACACTGGAATGGTGGATTTGCAGTGGAAGAATGTGCAAAGTAGAGAGAGAAATAATGGGGTGCAAAGGAGCAAAATAAATAAATATAGTAGGGAAAGAGGTAGCTATTTGGGATCAATTATAGATGGGCTATGTACAGGTGCAGTAATCTGTGAGCTGGTGAGGGAGAAGTGTTTCCAGTTTGAGATTTTTGTAGTTCGTTCCAGTCATTGGCAGCAGAGAACTGGAAGAAGAGGCGGCCAGAGGAAGAGTTGGTTTTGGGGGTGACCAGAGAGATATACCTGCTGGAGCGCGTGCTACAGGTGGGTGCTGCTATGGTGACCAGCAAGCTGAGATAAGGGGGGGACTTGACCTAGCAGGGTCTTGTAGATGACCTGGAGCCAGTGGGTTTGGTGATGAGTATGAAGCGAGGGCCAGCCAACGAGAGCGTACAGGTCGCAGTGGTGGGTAGTATATGGGGCTTTGGTGACAAAACGGATGGCACTGTGATAGACTGCATCCAATTTATTGAGTAGGGTATTGGAGGCTATTTTGTAAATGACATCGCCAAAGTCGAGGATTGGTAGGATGGTCAGTTTTACAAGGGTATATTTGGCAGCATGAGTGAAGGATGCTTTGCTGCGAAATAGGAAGCCAATTCTAGATTTAACTTTGGATTGGAGATGTTTGATGTGAGTCTGGAAGTAGAGTTTACAGTCTAACCAGACACCTAGGTATTTGCAGTTGTCCACATATTCTAAGTCCGAACCGTCCAGAGTAGTGATGTTGGACGGGCGGGCAGGTGCAGGCAGCGATCGGTTGAAGAGCATGCATTTAGTTTTACTTGTATTTAAGAGCAATTGGTGGCCACGGAAGGAGAGTTGTATGGCATTGAAGCTCGTCTGGAGGGTTGTAAACAGTGTCCAAAGAAGGGCCAGAAGTATACAGAATGGTGTCGTCTGCGTAGAGGTGGATCAGAGACTCACCAGCAGCAAGAGCGACATCATTGATGAATACAGAGAAGAGTCGGTCCAAGAATTGAACCCTGTGGCACCC
Source organism: Oncorhynchus nerka (assembly GCF_034236695.1). Lineage (NCBI taxonomy): Eukaryota > Metazoa > Chordata > Actinopteri > Salmoniformes > Salmonidae > Oncorhynchus > Oncorhynchus nerka. The sequence goes on along the minus strand of NC_088408.1, from coordinate 92,762,438 downwards.
CCAGAGAGACTGGACAACAGGCCCTCCGATTTGACACACTGAACTCTATCAGAGAAGTAGTTGGTGAACCAGGCGAGGCAATCATTTGAGAAACCAAGGCTATCGAGTCTGCCGATGAGGATGTGGTGATTGACAGAGTCGAAAGCCTTGGCCAGGTCAATGAATACGGCTGCACAGTATTGTTTCTTATCGATGGCGGTTAAGATATCATTTAGGACCTTGAGCGTGGCTGAGGTGCACCCATGACCAGCTCTGAAACCAGTTTGCATAGCGGAGAAGGTGCAGTGGTATTCGAAATGGTCGGTAATCTGTTTGTTAAATTGGCTTTCGAAGACCTTAGAAAGGCAGGGTGGGATAGATATAGCTCTGTAGTAGAGGTCGACCGATTACGCCGATACCGATTATTGGAGGACCAAAAAAGCTGATACCGATTAATCAAATGATTTATTATTTTTTTTTCAAATTTATTTATCTGTAATAATGACAATTACATCAATACTGAATGAACACTTATTTTAACTTAATATAATACATCAATAAAATCAATTTAGCCACAAATAAATAAACATGTTCAATTTGGTTTAAATAATGCATAAACAAAGTGTTGGAGAAGAAAGTAAAAGTGCAGTATGTGCCATGTAAGAAAGCTAACGTTTAAATTCTTTGCTCAGAACATGAGAACATATGAAAGCTGGTGGTTCCTTTTAACATTGTCACAAACCGGCTCAAAGCCCGTAACAAAAGGGAGACAACGTGGAGATAAGGCGTAACAAAATATATATTTATTAACTAAAGCAACTAAGGAAAATATACAATGGTGTGTGTAATCAGTAATCAGTATTGTAAGTGAGTGTTTTGCATGCACGAATGTGATAATGCAGGGTGTTGAAAAGATGCTAAAGCAAACAACTCAAAAACCACCAAGAAACACAAAATCTATAAAGGTGTCTGCATGGAGAGAGTCTCCTCCATGAATGGGGAAGTGGTGTATTCATCCTGGGAGACACCGGGCCCAGGTGTTTCCCATGTAGCTGACGACCCTCCCAACTCCTCCCACCGGCATCCTAATAAGGAAACAACAAAGAGAGAATAAGGCAGACAGAGTGGGAGGGTCGTCACAACATCCGTCTTAAATATTCCCAGGTAAGAAGTTTTAGGTTGTAGTTATTATAGGAATTATAGGACTATTTCCCTCTATTCCATTTGTATTTCATATACCTTTGACTATTGGATGTTCTTATAGGCACTTTAATATTGCCAGTGTAATTGTATAGCTTCCTTCCTTCGCCTCGCTCCTCCCTGGGCTCGAACCAGGAACACAACGACAACAGCCACCCTCGAAGCAGCATTACCCATGCAGAGCAAGGGGAAACAACCACTCCAAGGCTCAGAGCGAGTGACGTTTGAAACGCTATTAGCGCGCGCTAACTAGCTAGCCATTTCACTTTGGTTACACCAGCCTCATCTCGGGAGTTGATAGGCTTGAAGTCATAAACAGCACAATGCTTGACGCACAACGAAGAGCTGCTGGCAAAATGCACGAAAGTGCTGTTTGAATGAATGTTTACACGCCTGCATACTTGTATGCTCAGTCAGATGCTTGTATGCTCAGTCAGATTATATGCAACGCAGGACACGCTAGATAATATCTAGTAATATCAGAAACCATGTGCACTTAACTAGTGATTATGATTGATTGATTGTTTTTCATAAGATAAGTTTAATGCTAGCTAGCAATTTACCTTGGCTTACTGCATTCGCATAACAGGCAGTCTCTTTGTGGAGTGCACAAGGACTAGTTAACTGTAAGGTTGCAAGATTGGTCCCCCGAGCTGACAAGGGGGAAAATCTGTCGTTCTGCCCATGAACGAGGCAGTTAACCCACCGTTCCTAGGCCGTCATTGAAAATAAGAACGTGTTCTTAACTGACTTGCCTAGTTAAATAAAGGTGTAAAAAAATATATATATTTTTTTTAAATGGCAAAATGGGTGTCCAAAAATACAGATTTCTGATTGTAATGAAAACTTGAAATCGGCCCTAATTAATCGGCCATTCCGATTAATCGTCGACCTCCAGTCTGTAGCAGTTTGGGTTAAGAGTGTCCCCGCCCTTTGAAGAGGTTGATGACCCAGCTGCTTTCTAATCTTTGGGAATCTCAGACGACACGAAAGGGAGGTTGAACAGGCTAGTAATAGGGGTGGCAACAATTTCGGCAGATCATTTTAGAAAGAAAGGGTCCAGATTGTCTAGCCCGGCTGATCTGTCGGGGTCCAGATTTTGCAGCTCTTTCAGAACATCAGCTGACTGGATTTGGGAGAAGGAGAAATGGGGAAGGCTTGGGCGAGTTGCTGTGGGGGGTGCTTTGCTGTTGCCAGGTGGAAAGCATGGCCAGCCGTAGAAAAATGCTTATTGAAATTCTCAATTATAGTGGATTTATCAGTGGTGACAGTGTTTCCTATCTTCAGTGCAGTGGGCAGCTGGGAGGAGGTGTTCTTATTCTCCATGGACTTCAGTGTCCCGGAACTTGTTTGAGTTAGTGTTGCAGGAAGCAAATTTCTGCTTGAAAAAGCTAGCCTTGGATTTTCTAACTGCCTGTGTATATTGGTTTCTAGCTTCCCTGAAAAGCTGCATATCACGGGGGCTGTTCGATGCTAATGCAGAACGCCATATGATGTTTTTGTGTTGGTTAAGGGAAGTCAGGTCTGGGGAGAACCATGGGCTATATCTGTTCCTGGTTCTAAATTTCTTGAATGGGGCATGCTTATTTAAGATGGTTAGGAAGGCATTTAAAAAAATTAAAAATAGCCAGGCATCCTCTACTGACAGGATGAGATCAATATCCTTCTAGGGTACCCCGCCAAGGTCGATTCGAAAGGCCTGCTCGCTGAAGTGTTTCAGGGAGCGTTTGACAGTGATGAGTGGAGGTCGTTTGACCGCTGACCCATTACGGATGCAGGCAATGAGGCAGTGATCGCTGAGATCTTGGTTGAAAACAACAGAGGTGTATTTAGAGGGCAATATGGTAGGACGATATCTATGAGGGTGGCCGTGTTTATGACTTTGGGGTGGTACCTGGTAGGTTCATTGATCATTTGTGTGAGATTGAGGGAATCAAGCTTAGATTGTAGGATGGCTAGGGTGTTAAGCATGTTCCAGTTTAGGTCGCCTAGCAGCACGAACTCTGAAGATAGATGGGGGGCAATCAGTTCTAGAGGTCGACCGATTTATGATTTTTCAACGCCGATACCGATTATTGGGGGACCAAAAAAGCTTGTTTAAAAATAAATAGAAGTTTTATTTGTAATATTGACAATTACAGCGATACTGAATTAACACTTATTTTAATTTAAAACATCAATAAAATAAATTTGGCCTCAAATAAATAATGAAACATGTTAAATTTGGTCTAAGTAATGCAAAAACAAAGTGTTGGAGAAGAAAGTAATATGTGCCATGTAAAAATGTGTGCCATGTAAAAAAGCTAACGTTTCAGTTCCTTGCTCAGAACATGAGAACATATGAAATTTGGTGGTTCCTTTTAACATGAGACTTCAATATTCCAAGGTAAGAGGTTTTAGGTTGTAGTTAATATAGTATTTATAGGACTATTTCTCTCTATACCATTTGTATTTCATATACCTTTGACTATTGGATGTTCTTATAGGCACTATAGTATTGCCAGTGTAACAGTATAGCTTCCGTCCCCCTCCTTGCCCCTACCTGGGCTCGAACCAGGAACACAAAGACAACAGCCACACTCTAAGCATCGTTACCCATCGCTCCACAAAAGCCGCGGCCCTTGCAGCGCAAGGGGAATAACTACTCCAAATCTAAAAGCGAGTCGAGTGACGTTTGAAACAGTATTGGCGGACACCCAGCTAACTAGGTAGCCATTTCACATTGGTTACACCAGTCATTAGGCTGATAGGCTTGAAGTCATAAACAGCCCTGTGCTTGCGTAGAGCTGCTGGCAAAACGCACAAAAGTGCTGTTTGAATGAATGATTACAGGCCTGCTGCTGCTCAGTCAGACTGCTCTATCAAATCAGACTTAATTATAACATAATAACACACAGAAATACGAGCCTTTGGTCATTAATATGATCGAATTCTTGTTACATTGCACAACCTTCAATGTATGTTATAATTACGTAAAATTCTGGCAAATTAGTTTGCAATGAGCCAGGCAGCCCAAACTGTTGCATATACCCTGACTCTGTGTGCAATGAACGCAAGAGAAATGACACAATTTCACCTGGTTAATATTGCCTGCTAAACTGGATAAGTAGTTATAACTAGTGATTATGATTGATTGTTTTTTATAAGATAAGTTTAATGCTAGCTAGCAATTTACCTTGGCTTCTACTACATTCGCGTAACAGGCAGGCTACTCGTGGAATGCAATGGTTAGAGCGTTGGACTAGATAACTGTGCGGTTGCAAGATTGGAACCCCTGAGCTGACAAGGTGAAAATCTGTCGTTCTGCCCCTGAACAAGGCAGTGAACCCACAGTTCCTAGGCAGTCATTGAAAATAAGAATCTGTTCTTAACTGACTTGCCTAGTTAAATAAAAGGTATAAAAGAAAATCTTAAATCTGATATCGGCGCCCAAAAATACAGATTTCCAATTGTTATGAAGACTTGAAATCGTCCCTAATTAATCGGCCATTCCGATTAATCGGTCGACCTCTAATCTGTTCACATATGGTGTCCAGAGCACAGCTGGGGGCAGAGGGTGGTCTATAGCAGGCGGCAACGGTGAGAGACTTGTTTTTAGAGAGGTGGATTTTTAAAAGTAGAAGTTCAATTAATTGCCCTGGCCACATCTGCGGTCCTCATGCCTCCTTGCAGCATGCCTAAGGCACGTTCACGCAGATGAGTAGGGACCCTGGGCATCTTTCTTTAGGTGTTTTTCAGAGTCCGTAGAAAGGCCTCTTTAGTGTCCTAAATTTTCATAACTGTGACCTTAATTGACTACCGTCTGTAAGCTGTTAGTGCCTTAACAAGTGTTCCACAGGTGCATGTTCATTAAATGTTTATGGTTCATTGAACAAGCATGGGAAACGGTGTTTAAACCCTTAACAAGTAGGCAGGGTAGCCTAGTGGTTAGAGCGTTGGACTAGTAACCGGAAGGTTGCAAGTTCAAATCCCCGAGCTGACAAGGTACAAATCTGTCGTTCTGCCCCTGAACAGGCAGTTAACCCACTGTTCCTAGGCTGTCATTGATAATAAGAATTAGTTCTTAACTGACTTGCCTAGTTAAATAAAAAAAATCAAATAAACAATGAAAATCTGTGAAGCTATTTGGATTTTTACTAATTATCTTTGAAAGACAGGGTCCTGAAAAGGGGATGTTTATTTTTTTTGCAGAATTTAGATAACCTAGGGCTACTAACGTCACCTGATGGACTTCCCCTTGGTTTTCTTGCCATGGAGGAATTTTGTGTGAGGTGTGCGATTTTAATTTCTCGTAGCAAGATTAGTGAGGGGGAACATGATCCATAAATGATCCATTTGATTATATATTTCAATATGTTTTTTGCGCTAGTTGGCTGTACTTGCACCAAAATGTTTCCTTCATAGCTTGTTCTCCATCTTCTTTTTAAATAGTGAGCCCATTTTCTTTTCAGCACTTATTTCCATGACTTATCAAAAGACATTTTCTCATGGCTCTCTTGTCCCTTTGCAGCAGACATATGGTGAGCAATATGTTTGGAACATCAAATCGTAATATAATTGGGATAAGTTTTGTATTGTTCGGTACCTGGCAATTCCCAGCCCTGGCATGAATAGAACTTCCTGAAGGTCACATAGTTTCCCGTAGCAATTTTGAAGCCGTTAAGTTGTTTACAGTAATGCGATGGGAAAGTGACGAGCCATTTTGTGTTTTTTTGCTTGAAGACCATTCAAAAAAGTTAATGGATGTGGTCCCACATCCCATGATATTGTAAACTGACTATGGTTGTCTCTGCTCTCTGTTTTCCAGTCTAGTAACATGACCTGTGGTTGTCCTGGAAAGGAGGTGTGCGTCACGATATCTCCTTTCACCTGAAGTGTGCGGTTATTTCCACATTTGTGATGCCATTCGTTTCCTTTCAAGTCAGTGAAAGGGAAGGGAACACTTGCATACTTTGGGAGGAAGCCAAGATAATTTGGACATAACCTCACTACTTTTTGTTGTTTGATCTGTTCCAACACACACTGTAAACCTTGAGACCAAACAGAAGAGTTGGTTGACCCCTCATCTTTCCAGCGTGGTCTGCCTGATGGCCCCCCTTTACTGAATAGCACATTTGGCCATCATTAGCTGTAGGCTACTGATAATAGCTCACCTAATATTTTTTGTAATTTGTTAACAGCCTTAAAGATTTGGGTAAACAGACTTAAATGTCTCTGACTTTTTCTGTGTCTGACTCTGCTTTGTCTATACTGATGTTTAGCCTGTTTTATCACAGAGGGAATAACTACACTGTTTGTATTCGGCCATATTCATAGTCACCTTGCCATGGTTAAATGCGGTGGTTCGCGCGACTGCTCCCATCTATCCACGGTATGATACAATCCCTGATGTCTCTCTGGAAGGAAATCCTCACCCTGAGCTCGTCAACTTTATTATCCAGACACTGAACATTTAGTAATATACTCTGAAGTTGTGGGTGGTATGCGCGCCCCCTGAGTGGGACTAGAAGTTTACTTGGAGTACGTCTTCTCCACTGGTAATGTTTTGGATCAGCCTTTGGAATCAGTTCAATTGCCTGGGGGGGTACGAACAAAGGGTACGATTTGGGAAAGTTGTACTCCTCAAATCAAATTTTATTTGTCACATACACATGGTTAGCAGATGTTAATGCGACTGTAGCGAAATGTTTGCTTCTAGTTCCGACAATGCAGTAATAACCAACAAGTAATCTAAGGGGATAAAGAATATGTACATAAAGATATATGATGAGTTACCGCCGCTCTGATATCCAAAAGTTCTTCCCGGGCTGTATGTAATAACACAACATTTGCGGTATTTACTTTGTATTATTTCCTACATTATTAGGCAAGCAGAGTGGCCAAGGGGCTAGAAGCACGGCTGCTCTCTATCGACGCCATCTATGTTTCTGACTGCTCCTGTGTCTGACTGACTGCTCCTGTGTCTGACTTTCTGTGTTTCTGACTGTTTCCCCCACCCCCTACAGGGCTGCCAGTCCTCCCAGGTGCAGGAGATGCTGTCCACTGTGCCCATGGCCGAGAAGTTCTCCAAGTACTGGATCTGCCAGGCCCGTCTGATGGAGCGCCAGGGCAACCTGGAGGTGCTGCCGCTGTTTGAAGAGGCTGTACGAGTGGTGTTAGAGGTATAGCATACTCCCTTTACCTCACCCCTCGCTCTCTCTATACCTCTACCTCTCCATCTATTCCCCATGCCTCTCTATCTGCTGCCCCTGTTAGGAGGCAGGCCTAGTCTTCCTACAGGTGAAAACTACTCTCATCCCTCTCTGCTCTGTTTTTCTTTTATCATTCTCTCCTTCCCCACCATGGGGAATCTTAGTCTAGCAACATCAATCCTCTCTCTCTCTAGCTCTGTGTGTGTGTGTTTGATTAGACCTCTGAAGAATTCTCTAAACTAAATTTAGAGCTGCCTACTTTGGTATCTATTTAATTTAAACTAGTAATATGATGGTTTGGTATCTATTTCCTCTCTTTCAGCCAGTAGACGAGCTGCGGACTGTGGTGTTTGAGATGCTGAAAAAGAAGGAAGAGACACAAGGTAATGAGGAAACTAGAAGGCAGCAACATCCCTAAGAGACACTTAGTCTCTGTCTCGATTCATGTCGATTCCTCACATCCTATCTCCTTGCCACTTTCTCAAAAGGTATTGGAGAAGAAGGTCAGAGGGCAGGGACCTTGGACCTTCTCCTCCAATATGGTTGAAAAGGAAGCGAGGAAAGACAAATTGAGATAGAAATTTGAACCAGTCTGCATTTGATTCCCCATCTAAACTTCATGCCCCTACAAGGTCTGTCTCACTAATGTGACAGTTTTTACACTTGTTTAGGATACTTTGTTCCTGCCAAAACCAGCACGTAGATCTAGGAAGACACACTGCTGTGTCCATGAATTTCTCTTTCTGTTGGCCGTACCAGGGTCACACATCTTGAAAATGTTCAAATCAGGTTGCTGCTGTATTTGCTGTTATAGAAAATATGAAGTAAATATTCTTTCCACTGTCAAGATTTGTGGAAGGAATCCAACCGAGGCTCAAATCCTAAAAATCCTAAAAGAATGTATTATAGCTACATTGCCTTGCTGTTCCATGTGTTGAGTCAGTTCCAGTATTCTTATCGTATGTTAATCATGTTGTCATGGATTTTGACTGTTAAGTTATAATGGGGGGGGAAGTGTCCAGACATGCAGTGAATAGCTGTGGTTCATAATTACTGAACATCTGCTGAAAGCACCGAGACGTTTTATTTCACAAGAGAGCAGGTTTCTGACTCATGTTACTAGTGAATAATATCATTGCGAGGGGTTAAGTATGGATGTTGTTGTTGTTATTATTCGTGTCAGGAGTATAGGTCGACCTACTATGATTTTTCAACGCCGATACCGATTATTGGAGGACCCCAAAAAAGCCGATACCGATTAATCGGCCGATTTGTATATATTTTTTTATGTATACAGTGGGGGGGGTTTAGTCAGCCACCAATTGTGCAAGTTCTCCCACTTAAAAAGATGAGGCCTGTAATTTCCATCATAGGTACACTTCAACTATGACAGACAAAAAGAGAGAGAAAAAGTCCAGAAAATCACATTGTAGGATTTTTAATGAATTTATTTGCAAATTATGGTGGAAAATAAGTATTTGGTGACCTACAAACAAGCAAGATTTCTGGCTCTCACAGACCTGTAACTTCTTCTTTAAGAGGCTCCTCTGTCCTCCACTTGTTACCTGTATTAATGGCACCTGTTTGAACTTGTTATCAGAATAAAAGACACCTGTCCACAACCTCAAACAGTCACACTCCAAACTCCACTATGGCCAAGACCAAAGAGCTGTCAAAGGACACCAGAAACAAAATTGTAGACCTGCACCAGACTGGGAAGACTGAATCTGCAATAGGTAAGCAGCTTGGTTTGATGAAATCAACTGTGGGAGCAATTATTAGGAAATGGAAGACCTACAAGACCACGGATAATCTACCTCAATCTTGGGCTCCACGCAAGATCTCACCCCGTGGGGTCAAAATGATCACAAGAACGGTGAGCAAAAATCCCGGAACCACACGGGGGGGCCTAGTGAATGACCTGCAGAGAGCTGGGACCAAAGTAACGAAGCCTACCATCAGTAACACACTATGCCGCCAGGGACTCAAATCCTGCAGTGCCAGACGTGTCCCCCTGCTTAAGCCAGTACATGTCCAGGCCCGTCTGAAGTTTGCTAGAGAGCAATTGGATGATCCAGAAGAAGATTGGGAGAATGTCATATGGTCAGATGAAACCAAAATATAAAGTTTTGGTAAAAACTCAACTCATTGTGTTTGGAGGACAAAGAATGCTGAGTTGCATCCAAAGAACCTACTGTGAAGCATGGGGGTGGAAACATCATGCTTTGGGGCTGTTTTTCTGCAAAGGGACCAGGACGACTGATCCGTGTAAAGGAAAGAATGAATGGGGCCATGTATCGTGAGATTTTGAATGAAAACCTCCTTCCATCAACAAGGGCATTGAAGATGAAAAGTGGCTGGGTCTTTCAGCATGACAATGATCCCAAACACACCGCCCGGGCAACAAAGGAGTGGCTTCGTAAGAAGCATTTCAAGGTCCTGGAGAGGCCTAGCCAGTCTCCAGATCTCAACCCCATAGAAAATCTTTGGGGGGAGTTGAAAGTCCGTGTTGCCCAGCAACAGCCCCAAAACATCACTGCTCTAGAGGAGATCTGCATGGAGGAATGGGCCAAAATACCAGCAACAGTGTGTGAAAACCTTGTGAAGACTTACAGAAAACGTTTGACCTCTGTCATTGCCAACAAAGGGTATATAACAGTATTGAGAAACTTTTGTTATTGACCAAATACTTATTTTCCACCATAATTTGCAAATAAATTCATAAAAAATCCTACAATGTGATTTTCTGGGGGGGAAAAATATAATTTTGTCGGTCATAGTTGAAGTGTACCTATGATGAAAATTACAGGCCTCATCTTTTTAAGTGGGAGAACTTGCACAATTGGTGGCTGACTAAATACTTTTTTGCCCCACTGTGTGTATGTATATATATATATATATTTATTTGTAATTACAATTACACCAATACACACTTATTTTAACTTAATGTAATACATAAATAAATGAAACATGCTCAATTTGGTTTAAATAATGCAAAAACAGTTGGAGAAGAAAGTAAAAGTGCAATATGTGCCATGTAAAACAAGCTAACGTTTAAGTTTCTTGCTCATAACATATGAAAGCTGGTGGTTCAATATTCCCAGTTAAGTAGTTTTAGTTTGTAGTTATAGGAATTATGACGCGTCGACTATTTCTCTCTACAATTTGTATTTCATATACCTTTTGACTATTGGATGTTCTTATAGGCACTATAGTATTGCCAGCCTAATCTCTGGAGTTGATAGGCTTGAAGTCATAAACAGCACTTTGCCTCAAGCATTGCTAAGAGCTGCTTGCAAACGCAGTAAAGTGTTGTTTGAATGAATGTTTATGAGCATGCTGCTGTCTACCACCGCTCAGTCCGACTGCTCTATCAAATATCAAATCGTAGACTTAATTATAATATAATAAACACAGAAATACGAGCCTTAGGTCATTAATAATGGTAAAATCTGGAAACTATAATTTCGAAAACAAAACGTTTATTCTTCATTTTATCGAACGGGTGGCAACCCTAAGTCTAAATATTGCTGTTACATTGCACAACCTTCAATGTTATGTCATAATTATGTACAATTCTGGGAAATGAATTAACGGTCACACAGTTCGCAACGAGCCAGGCGACCCAAACTGTTGCATATTCCCTAACTCTGCTTGCACTGAACGCAAGAGAAGTGACCCAATTTCTCTAGTTAATATTTCCTGCTAACATGAATTTATTTTAACTAAATATGCAGGTTTAAAAAAATATATACTTCTGTGTATTGATTTTATGAAAGGCGTTGATGTTTGTCAGGTACATTTTTTACCCCTTTGGCGAAGTTGAAGTAGGCTGTGATTTGATGATAAAATGAACAGGCACCGCATTGATTATATGCAATGCAGGACTAGCTAGTTAACCTAGTAATATCATTAACCATGTGTAGTTTACTAGTGATAATGTGAATATTGATGTTTTTTTATAAGATAAGTTTAAAGCTAGCTAGCAACTTACCTTGGCTCCTTGTCGCCACAAGGTCCTTTTTACCCTGCACTCGCGTAACAGGTGGTCAGCCTGCCACGCAGTTTCCTTGTGGATTGCAATGTAATCGCCGTCCAAAAAGGCCTATTACCGATTGTTATGAGAACTTGAAATTGTCGCGATTCTAAACCAAAGTTTGAAGGCAACATTTTTGTGACAGTAGATGATGCAAACTAGCCACTTGTGAAATGCACTCAAAAAATAATAAAAACTCCATCTCGCTCGCTAGCTAGCTAGCTACTACGTTGTCTGGTCATCACTGGTTACCACAGCCACAAAGTCATTAACTCTGCCTATTTCTAAAAATGTATCTTCTTAAAATCTGATGTTAAACCTAACCTTAACCACACTGCTAACCTTATGCCTAACCTTAAATGATGAACAAAAATGACATTTTTGTTTTCCAGATTTTCTTCCCCCGATATAACCAATTTACAATTTTATGGCTGTTGTAACTAGTGGAAACCTATCCGGCTAGGATGTTTGCACTAGGGCAACAACTGGATAAGGTAGCTTGCCTGTTCTGAAGACTCCTCTCTGTCCCAATTAGTGGCCCAACGTTCCTAGCCGCTAGGGTACCTGCCCCAACCAACGGTTGTGACTCGAGGGATTACAGCTACGACCAGAAGTGACATTTCGTAGCAGGTTAGGAGAATGTTTTAGCTAACCCTAATCCTTTTCCTATTATTAACCTTAGTCACCTAACCTGCCACATTAATTATCCTAACCTGCTATGAAAAAGTCACTTCCAGTTGAAGCTGTGTTCCCTCTTGTCACAACCGTTGGTGGGTATGGAAACCAATTCACATTTTGCACATAGTTTTGGGCTCCCAAGTGGCACAGCAGTCTAAGGCATTGCATCTCAGTGTAAGAGGTGTCACTACAGACACCCTGAATCGATTCCAGGCTGTTTCACAACCGGCCCCGATTGGGAGTCCCATAGGGTGGCGCACAATTGGCCCAGGGTCGTTTATCAATGATAGAGGTACATATGGTCATAAAGATTTATATCCGTTTAGAATCTAAACGTTGTCAATAAAGCAGTGAATTTGGAGCATAAAAACAGTGTGCAGCCCTTCATACCTCCCACAGTGTACCAATGTTCCATCTTAAATGTCTTAACCTGTGTCAGTTGGGACAGGTTCTGACTAGAAAGGGAAAGGGGTTACAAACAGTTGTCAGTTGCACAACTGAATGCATTCTACCAGAACGCAGGTGAAATAAATACTTTCACAATTTCCTGTGATTTAGCCACAACAAATGTCTTTGCTAGCAAGTGCGACAGTGTCTTGCCAAACTGCAAGGTGTGTCCAGCGATTTTTAAATTTTGACGTTCTATGATTTCTCCACTTTCCAAGCGTATAATATGTTAGGTTCTAAATGAACCGTGTAAAAACTCACAGATGATTATTAAAGCTCAAACCAAGTTTATTCACCCAACGGGTCAGACAGCTGGTCAGAGCAAGGCATGTTCCCACCAGCACAAGTGTGTGTGTATATATACTAAAGGCTGACCGATTAAATCGGAATGGCCGATTAATTGGGGCCGATTTCAAGTTTTCATAACAATCGGAAATTGGTCATTTTGGACGCCGATTTAAATAGATGTTTTAAAAAAACGAGGCAAGTCAGTTAAGAACACATTCTTATTTTCAATGACGGCCTAGGAACGGTGGGTTAACTGTCTTGTTCAGGGGCAGAACGACTGATTTTTACCTTGTCAGCTCAGGGGTTCCAATCTTGCAACCTTACGGTTAACTAGTCCAACGCTCTAACGAGGAGCCTGTTACCTCATGAGGAGCCTGTTACGCGAATGCAGTAAGAAGCCAAGGTAAGTTGCTAGCTAGCATTGAACTTAATCAATCATAATTACTAGTTATAACTACACATGGTTGATGATATTACTAGTTTATCTAGCGTGTTCTGCGTTGCATATAATCGATGCAGTGCTCATTCGTGAAAAAGGACTGTCGTTGCTCCAACGTGTACCTAACCATAAACACCAATGCCTTTCTTAAAATCAATACACAGAAGTATATATTTTTAAACCTGCATATTTAGCTAAAAGAAATCCAGGTTAGCAGGCAATATTAACCAGGTGAAATTGTGTCACTTCTCTTGCGTTCATTGCACGCAGAGTCAGGGTATATGCAACCGTTTGGGCAGCCTGGCTCATTGCAAACTAATTTGCCAGAATTTTACGTAATTATGACATACATTGAAGGTTGTGCAATGTAACAGGAATATTTAGACTTATTGATGCCACCTGTTAGATAAAATACAGAACGGTTCCGTATTTCACTGAAATGATAAACGTTTTGTTTTCGAGATGATAGTTTCCGGATTCGACCATATTAATGTCCAAAGGCACGTATTTCTGTGGGTTATTATGTTATAATTAAGTCTGATTTGATAGAGCAGTCTGACTGAGCGATGGTAGGCACCAGCAGGCTCATAAGCATTCGTTCAAACAGCACTTTCGTGCGTTTTGCCAGCAGCTCTGCTCTTTATTTCTTCAAGCCTATCAACTCCCGAGATTAGGTTGGTGTAACAATATGATGTGAAATGGCTAGCTAGTTAGCGGTGTGCGCGCTAATAGCGTTTCAAACGTCACTCACTCTGAGACTTGGAGTGGTTGTTCCTCTTGCTCTGCATGAAACGCTGCTGCGAGGGTGGTTGTTGTCGTGTTCCTGGTTCGAGCCCAGGGTGGAACGAGGAGAGGTACGGAAGCTTATACTGTTACACTGGCAATACTAAAGTGCCTATAAGAACATCCAATAGTCAAAGGTATATGAAATACAAATGGTATAGAGAGAAATAGACCTATAGTTCCTATAATAACTACAACCTAAAACTTCTTACCTGGGAATATTGAAGACGCATGTTAAAAGGAACCATCTGCTTTCATATGTTCTCATGGTCTGAGCAAGGAACTTAAACGTCAGCTTTCTGACATGGCACATATTGCACTTTTACTTTCTTCTCCAACACTTTGTTTTTGCATTATTTAAACCAAATGGAACATGTTTCATTATTTATTTGAGGCTAAATTAATTTTATAATGTATTATATTAAGTTAAAATTGGTGTTCATTCAGTATTGTTGTAATTGTCATTATTACAAATACAATTTTTTTTTTTTTTTAAATTGGCCAATTAATCGGTATCGGCTTTTTTGTGTCCTCCAATAATCGGAATCTGTATCTGCGTTGAAAAATCATAATCGGTCGACCTCTAATATATACCCCTAATTTAGATGAAGTCTCCTTCCCACTAAACATCTTCCTGTCTAGCAATAAAGCTGTAAAGTGATGTGGGTAATAAACTTCCTTCTCTTACTGTGACCTGAGCTCAGCCCACATTCCTCACTAATCTACAGCTCTCCACCCTTATCAGTGACCGCAACCATGTTATTGCCTTTCCCTTACCCAGTAACATTCCAAGCCCTGGCTCATATCCAACCTTAATTGACTCCATCTTATACATTCCTCCTACAGATAACCATTCACTTCTGGTGTAGCAAGTATTTCAAATTACAACCCAACAACTAATTGGAGTACTGATTGGGGTGGCAGGTAGCCTAGTGGTTGGGTGTTGGGCCAGTAACCGGAAGGTTGCTAGATCGAATCCCCGAGCTGACAAGGTAAAAATCTGTCGTTCTGCCCCTGAACAAGACAGTTAACCCACTGTTCCTAGGCCGTCATTGAAAATAAGAATTTGTTCTTAACTGACTTGCCTAGTTAAAGGTTAAATTTTAAAAAATGTATTAAAACTGAAACCCGACTGGTCTTTCTCCTCTCCAGTATATTTCATATTTCCAGTTAAGAAGTCAGAATCCATCAAATAGAATATAGTTTCGGTGGTGGTGTCATGAATGAGTTTACGACACCAGGACATTGTGATATCCTGAAGAGGTGGGTGGATATATTTGAAAGGGGACTTGTGTGCACACATCTCAGTAGGTGACTATAACATTCTTCTTCTTATTGCTACTCCTTCCAGGTCAGTCTCCCGTAACATCGGCGCAGCAGGATGACTTTATGGAGCTTCACTCTACACCAGACCCCATGGCCACACCCACAGCCGTCAAAGCCCTGATCCGTGGTGACCGAGGAGGCTCGTCTGTGGTCAAGTACAAGATCACCGCCACTCCAGGGTACTCGTATGACCTCAGACCTGACTGCCTATGGCCTCTTCCTCCTGTTTTGATCTTTCTCTGATCCGGGTTACCATCAACCATTTTAAAGCTACAACCTGATATTTGAAAAACAAAAAGGCAGCCCCATTACTTGTTTATATATACAGTCATTTTACCTTAAGCAGAGACTTGTATCTCTAGTCTGGCAGGTCCTTGCCTGCGTTAAAACCTTACAAAAAGTAGAAATTGACCTACAGTGCATTCAGAAGGTATTCAGACCCCTTCTTCTCTGCAGATTCGCTCAAGCTCTGTCAGGTTGGATGGGGAGCATCACTGCACAGCTATTTTCAGGAATCTCCAGAGATGTTTAATCATTTTCAAGTCCGGGCTCTGGCTGGGCCACTCAAGGACATTCAAAGACTTGTCCTGAAGCAGGTTTTCATCAAGGATCTCTCTGTACTTTCCTCTGTTCATCTTTCCCTCAAGTCTGAATAGTCTCCAAGTCCTTGCCGCTGAAAAAGAGCCCCACAGCATGATGCTGCAGCCACCACCATGCTTCACCGTAGGGATGTGCCAGGTTTCCTCCAGACATGACGCTTGGCATTCCGGCCAAAGAGTTCAATCTTGGTTTCATCATGGTCGGAGAGTCCTTTAGCTGCCTTTTGGCAAACTCCAAGCGGGCTGTCGTGCCTTTTACTGAGGAGTGGCTTCTGTCTGGCCACTTTACCATAAAGGCCTGATTGGTGGATTGCTGAAGAGATGGTTGTCCTTCTGGAAGGTTCTCCCATCTCCACAGAGGAACTCTGGAGCTCTGTCAGAGTGACCATCGGGTTCTTGGTCACCTCACTGACCAAGGCCCTTCTTCCCCAATTGCTCAGTTTGGCCGGAAAGC
Source organism: Oncorhynchus nerka (assembly GCF_034236695.1). Taxonomy (NCBI): domain Eukaryota; kingdom Metazoa; phylum Chordata; class Actinopteri; order Salmoniformes; family Salmonidae; genus Oncorhynchus; species Oncorhynchus nerka. The sequence goes on along the minus strand of NC_088408.1, from coordinate 92,746,018 downwards.
CAGCTCTAGTCTTAGTGGTTCCAAACTTCTTCCATTTAAGAATGATCAAGGCCACTGTGTTCTTGGGGACCTTCAATGCTGCAGAACATATTTTTTTTCGTTCCCATCCCCAGATTTGTGCCTCGACACAATCCTGCCTCGACACAATCCTGTCTCGGTGCTCTACGGACAATTCCTTCGACCTCATGGCTTGTTTTTTTTCTGACATGCACTGTCGACTGTGGGACCTTATATAGACAGCTGTGTGCCTTTCCAAATCATGTCCAATCAATTGAATTTACTACAGGTGGACTCCAAGTTGTGGAAACATCTCAAGGGTGATCAATAGACACAGGATGAACCTGAGCTCAGTTTTGAGTTTCATATCAAGGGTTCTGAATACTTATGTAAATAAGGTGTTTTATACGGTATTTAAATAGTTTTTTTTATTAAATTATGAAAAAATGGCAACTTTTTTTTGCTTTGTCATTGTGGGGTATTGTGTGTCGATTGAGGAACGTATATTTCATAGAATAAGGCTGTAAAGTAACAAAATGCGGAAAAAGGAAGGGGTCTGAATACTTTCCGAATGCACCGTGGGTATTCCTCTTATCTAGTTGTGTGAGGGCAGTGTGGAGTGAAATTCAGATTATGCCATCAATGGATCTGTGGGGGTAAGTATACATATCGGAGTAGGTAAGGCATGGAGTTGTTTGCCATAACCAGCCTCTCAAAGCACTTCATGATTACCGATGTGAGTGATAGGTCTAACTGGTTTCTCCAAGGGGGCTGACCCCATTTAGTCAACTGGTTTGATTGTTTGGTCGATAGGCTCTTGGTCGACCAAGATTTCTTTAGTCGAGCAGTCGCTATTTTTATTTTCTTTCTCCATTGTGCACAAGACACCTGTCTGAGTCGCGCCTGTCTGGACTAATCCATTGGAGGCCACGGGGGTGGCACAGTCACTCTTACGACGTGATTCTGAAATTGTCTTTGGTTATGTATAAATAATGGTGCAACACTCAAATCTAATATTATTTTATAATACGCTTTCTCCCACTTTGTATTGGTCGCGGTCCACGGTTCAGAAACATAATATTCAGTGTGTCGTTACTATGTGCATAATAGCAGAATTAACCAGCATATTGGGATTGAGAACAATGTGGAGGAGGAAACTGCCTTAGCTTTTAAATACCTATTCGGACTGGATTCGTTTTTCTGGGGATGGTCTGGGGATTTTAATTATGTGCACAAACACCACATCTGTCATTTTAGTCCCGTCCGAATCTGCCATGTCAGTAATTTGTACAGGGCAGGAGAGTAACAATGCCAGCCAAAATAACCTCCATTTTTTTGGTGAACTCTAAAGGTTCTCTCGACATCCTTGTGTTTTGAGAGAAATGTCTGAGTTTGACAGGTGTTGCTCACGGTTTGAGCAAGAAAACTATAACTGATTTGATAAATTGAACGAACTGTTACCCATAGCCTATTCTGTAACCCTTGCTGTTAATAGATTGCGAAGCAGCATACAACTGACCTAAATGTTTGGAAATGATGTATTCACTTTCTCATCCATAGCCTTAAAACGCACGCAAAGTGTACGTTTAGCTCACATCTGAAGGCTATGGGACAACTTTTTACTGCAGAGCGCAAAAATATCCTAATGATTATGATCACACTTCCACAATTGAAATATAATGGTGACACTATAACAAAGCTGATTTTGGTATGGTTTAGAAGCCCTGTTATTGTCTGGACTTGTTGAAATTTCTTCATGCCTAGAAAGATCAAATCCAGGCTTCTGTCATAACTGTCAATTGTCTTGGAGAAAATAATTATAAATACAGGGTGCGGTTTCGGAAAAAAGAATCCCGTCCGTATTGTCCTCTGGAATAACAGACATTCTGGAGTAATAATTGCATGACCAACATTCTCCTGTAATACTTAAAAAAAAAAGTTTTTATTTTACCTTTATTTAACTAGGCAAGTCGGTTAAGAACAAATTCTTATTTTCAATGACGGCTGAGGAACAGTGGGTTAACTGCCTGTTCAGGGGCAGAACGACAGATTTGTACCTTGTTAGCTCAGGGATTTGAACTTGCAACCTTCCGGTCACTAGTCCAACGCTCTAACCACTAGGCTACCCTGCCGCCCCACTACTAGTCCTGTGCACATATGACTTAGCCTTAATGTCTAAGAAAATTGTGGAGTGGGCAAACCCCAACTTAATTAGGTCTATAATAAATAACCTAACTGTTAAATGTGCCTGGCTTTTACAAATTACCCATATACAATACCAGTCAAAAGTTAGGACACATCTACTCATTACAGAAGTTTGAATTTTTTACATATTTTTACATTGTAGAATAATAAGACATCAAAACCATGAAATAACACGTGGAATCATGTAGTAACCAAAAAAGTGTTAAACAAATCAAAATATATTTGAGATTCTTCAAAGTAGCCACACTTTGCCTTTGACAGCTTTGCACATGAACAGGTGTGCCTTGTTAATTTGTGGAATTTCTTTCCTTCTTAATGCATTCAAGCCAATCAGTTGTGTTGTGACAGGGTAGGGGTGGTATACAGAAGATGGCCCTATTTGGTAAAAGACCAAGTCCAAATTATAGCAAGAACAGCTCAAATAGGCAAAGAGAAACAACAGTCAATCATTACTTTGACTGACCTCCATGTCTTTTAATCTGGAACATTTCAAAAACGTTTAAAACTTAGAGTGCTGTTGCAAAAACCATCAAACGCTATGATGAAACTGGTTCTCATGAGGACCGCCACAGGAAAGGAAGACCCAGAGTTACCTCTGCTGCAGAGGATAAGTTCATTAGAGTTACCAGCCTCAGAAATCAGCAATTAAATGCACCTCAGATTGCAGCCCAAATAAATGCTTCAAGTAACAGACACATCTCAACATCAACTGTTCAGAGGAGACTGTGTGAATCAGGTCTTTGTGGTCAAATTGCTGCAAAGAGAAACCACTACTAAAGGACAGAAATAAGAAAAGATTTGCATGGGCCAAGAAACATGAGCAATGGACATTAGACCGGTGGAAATCTGTCCGCAAATTTGAGATTTTTGGTTCTAACTGCCATGTCTTTGTGAGACGCAGAGTCGGTGAACGGATGATCTCTCCTCATGTGTGTTCCCACCTTTAAGCATGGAGGAGGTGGTGTGATGGCGCTTTGCTGGTGACACTGCCAGGGATTTATTTAAAATTCAAGGCACACTTAACCAGCATGGTTACCACAGCATTCTGCAGCGATACGCCATCCCACCTGGTTTGCGATTAGTGGGACGATCATTTGTTTTTCAGCAGGACAATGACCCAAAACACACCTTCAGGCTGTGTAAGGGCTATTTGACCAAGAATGATGGGGTGCTGCATCAGATGACCTGGCCCCACAAATCACCCAACATCAACCCAATTAAGATGATTTGGGATGAGTTGAACCACAGAGGGAAGGAAAAGCAGCAAACAAATGTTCAGCATATGTGGGAACTCCTTCAAGACTGTTGGGAAAGCATTCCAGGTGACGCTGGTTGAGGGAATGCCAAGAGTGTGCAAAGCTGTCATGGCAACGGGTGGCTACTTTGAAGAATCTCAAATATACATATAATATATTCTGATTTGTTTAACACTTCTTTGGTTACTACATGATTCCATATGTGTCATTTCATAGTTTGGATGTCTTCACTATTATTCTTGAATGAGTAGGATTGTGTCCCAACTTTCGATTGGTACTGTATATCTACAAAAATAAGACAATCTTGCTTCTGTTGCCTGTTTGAGTGTTTTGCAACGGCAAAATGTCGGATAAAGATATTTTCACAGATTTGGCTGTTTTTAATCATGGTTGAGCTTGACCATTTTTTCCCCCCACTAAAACAGCCTGGTATTTGTTATAATTTTAGTGTTTACACTGTTCCAAACAGGCAGAAAAATACGATTGTAATCTAACTGCACCTGTTTGTCACATGTACACAGCTCTAGCTCCTATACCCTCCTTTTTCTTGTTCTCTTTCTTATTAATAAGTAATGTTGTTATCATTAGTAGGCTTTGTATAGCAGCCTTGTATAACCACCCCTTCGAGCTGTAGGCCTAAGAACGCATCCTGTTAAGTCTTCAAACAGTAACTAACTTAGGCCTATATTTCTATATAAACTCAGCAAATGAAGAAATGTCCTCTCACTGTCAACTGCGTTTATTTTCAGGAAACTTGACATGTGTAAATATTTGTATGAACATAACAAGATTCAACAACTGAGACATAAACTGAACAAGTTCCACAGACATGTGACAAATAGAATAATGTGTCCCTGAACAAAATCAGAAGTAACATTCAGTATCTGGTGTGGCCACCAAGCTGCATTAAGTACTGCAGTGCATCTCCTCCTCATGGACTGCACCACATTTTCCAGTTCTTGTTGTGAGATGTTAACCCACTCTTCCACCAAGGCACCTGCAAGTTTCTGGACATTTCTGGGGGGAATGGCCCTAGCCCTCACCCTCCAATCCAACAGGTCCCAGAGGTCTTTGCTGGCTATGGCAGAACACTGACATTCCTGTCTTGCAGGAAATCACTCACAGAACGAGCAGTATGGCTGGTGGCATTGTCATGCTGGAGGGTCATGTCAGGATGAGCCTGCAGGAAGGGTACCACATGAGAGAGGAGGATGTCTTCCCTGTAATGCACAGCGTTGAGATTGCAGGTAATGACAACAAGCTCAGTCCGATGGCGCCGCCCCAGACCACGACGGACCCTCCACCTCCAAATCGATCCCACTCCAGAGTACAGGCCTCGGTGTAATGCTAATTCCTTTGACGGTAAACGTGAATCCAACCATCACCCCTGGTGAGACAAAACCGCGACTCGTCAGTGAAGAGCACTTTTTGCCAGTCCTGTCTGGTCCAGCGACGGTGGGTTTGTGCCCATAGGCGACTTTATTGCCGGTGATGTCTGGTGAGGACCTGTCTTACAACAGGCCTACAAGCCCTCAGTCCAGCCTCTCAGCCTATTGCAGACAGTCTGAGCACTGATGGAGGGATTGTGCGTTCCTGGTGTAACTCAGGTAGTTGTTGGTGCCATCGTGTACCTGCCCCGCAGGTGTGATGTTCGGATGTACCAATCCTGTGCAGGTGTTGTTACACGTGGTCAGCCACTGTGAGGACGATCAGCTGTCCGTCCTGTCTCCCTGTAGCGCTGTCTTAGGTGTCTCACAGTACGGACATTGCAATTTATTACCCTGTTAACATGTGCATTCCTCCTTACAGCATGCCTAAGGCACGTTCACACAGATGAGCAGGGACACTGGGAATCGTTATTTTGGTGTTTTTCAGAGTCACTAGAACGGCCTCTTTACTGTTCTAAGTTTTCATAACTGTGACCTTAATTGCCTACCGTCTGTAAGCTGTTAGTGTCTTAACGACCGTTCCACAGGTGCATGTTCATTAATCGAACAAGCATGATAAACCATGTTTAAACCCTTTACAATGAAGATCTGTGAAGCTATTTGGATGTTTGATTATCTTTGAAAGACGGTCCTAAAAAGGGTGTGTGTGTGTACACAGTTAGTCGGAAGTTTGCATACACCTTAGCCAAACACATTAATTCAGTTTCACGATTCCTGACATTTAATCCTAGTTAAAATGCCCCGTCTTAGGTCAGATAGAATCTCCACTTTTATTTTCAGAATGATAGTAAAGGAAAACTATTTATTTCAGATTTTATGTCTTTCATCACATTCCCAGTGAGTCAGAAGTTTACATACACTCAATTAGTATTTGGTAGCATTGCCATTTAAATTGTTTAACTTGGGTCAAACGTTTCAGGTTGCCTTCCACAAGCTTCCCACAATAAGTTGGGTGAATTTGTCACATACCTCCTTACTGTGCTTTTGTAACTGAGTCAGGTTTCTAGGCCTCCTTGCTCGCACACGCCTTTTCAGTTCTGCCCACACATTTTCTATGGGATTGAGGTCAGGGCTTTGTGATGGCCACTCCAATACCTACACTTTGTTGTCCTTAAGCTATTTTGCCACAACTTTGGAAGTATGCTTGGGGTCATTGTCCATTTGGAAGACCCATTTGCGACCAAGGTTTAACTTCCTGACTGATGTCTTGAGTTGTTGCTTCAATATATCCACATCATTTTCTCTCCTCGTGATGCCATCTATTTTGTGTAGTACCTCCTGCAGCAAAGCACCCCCACAACATGATGCTTGCAAGCCTCCCCCTTTTTCCTCCAAATATAACGTTGGTCATTATGGCCAAACAGTTCTCTGGTCTGATGAAATAACAATAGGACATTTCTCCAAAAAGTACGAGCTTTGTCCCCATGTGCAGTTGCAAACCATAATCTGGCTTTTTTTATGGTGGTTCTGGAGCAGTGGCTTTTTCATTGCTGAGCGGCCTTTCAGGTTATGTCAATATAGGACTTGTTTTGCTGTGGAAATAGATACTTTTGTACCTGTTTCCTGCAGCGACTTGACAAGATCCTTTGCTGTTGTTCTGGGATTGAAAGTACGTCTCCTTCCTGAGCGGTATGACGGCTGCGTGGTCCCATGGTGTTTGTACAGATGAACGTGGTACCTTCAGGCGTTTGGAAATTTCTCCCAAGAATGAATCAGACTTTTTTTTCCTGAGGTCTTGGCTGATTTATTTGTATGTTCCCATGATGTCAAGCAAAAGGGCACTGAGTTTGAAGGTAGGCCTTGAAAGCCATGATGTCATTTTCTGGAATTTTCCAAGCTGTTTAAAGGCACAGTCAACTTAGTGTATGTAAACTTCTGACTTACTGGAATTGTGATCCAGTGAAATAATCTGTCTAAACAATTGTTGGAAAAATTACTTGTGTCATGCACAAAGTAGATGTCGTAACCGACTTGCAAAAACGACAGTTTGTTAACAAGAAATGTGTGCAGTGGTTCAAAAAAGTAGTTTTAATGCCTCCAACCTAAGTGTATGTAAACTTCTGACTTCAATTCAGAACTGATGTTAGTCAAAACCAATACTGCGCTGTGATCATGTATATGTTACTGTGCTCATCAGTGTCCAAATGTTTCAACTCTTATATGGATCCAAGTGTAAAGGGCTACCACACTGAATAGGGCTTCATTTTTACCACATCCTTGTACCCAGACACTAACACTGCCATTGGCAACAGGTTGTCCGGTTCGGGCATGTCCCGTATTCCCATCCATTTTTATTGAACCTTTATTGAATTAGGCAAGTCAGTTAAGAACAAATTCTTATTTACAATGACAGCCTAGGAACAGTGGGGTGACTGCCTTGTTTAGGGGCAGAATTACAGCTTTTTACCTCTGCTCAGGGATTTGATCTAGCAACCTTTCGGATACTGGCCCAACGCCTAACCACTAGGCTTCCTGTCGCCCCAATCACCTTGTCTATGTTCCGATTGGCACCCTATTCCCTATATTAGGGCTGTCCCCGACTAGCAAACATCTTGGTTGGCCGAAAGTAGTCTGTTCTTTCGACCAAATCGAATAGTCTACATTTTAAACGCGTATTTTCCGTACAGACACACCCTATGTGTTTTAATAAGACAAAGAACAATTAGAACGTAACCCGACAACTATTCTCCTCCTGCTGGCTTTCTTGGGTCTGTCTTGAAGCTTGGCTCGTGAACATGAAACGTTGCATAACATATTCTGGACCCTCAGTTTCTTGCACCAGTGAACTCGGGACAGACACAGCTGTTGGCTATATGTGCTCGTGTAAGGGGTCCTATGTGTGTAGCTGGTGTTAGAGTCCGGCGCAGGACAGCAGATGATGAGTAATCAAAGTATTTTACTCATAAAATACAAATATACAAGGCAAACATGAAAGCCCCGTATCACAAATAAACAATCACTCACGAACACAACATGGGGAACAGAGGGTTAAATAATAAAGTAATTGGTGAGTGAAGCCAGGTGTGAATAGGCACAGACATGAAAAGTGGATCGGCGGTGGCTAGAAAGCCGGTGACATCAAACGCCTCCCGAACAAGGAAGAGGGACCGACTTCGGCGGAGGTCGTGACAGCCCGACTTTGGCAGGAGCTCACCAGAGCTGTGAAACGGCACGTGAAATGTTCTACTGCTTGACTTCCTCTTTTTATAAAATATTACACTAAATATAAACTGCACCTAAATATAAACAGTACCGGCACCCAAAATCCATACCGGAACCTATTTCAGTTCATGTCCTGCACTGATAACAAGTAAATAAGTCGGCCTATTTTATGACGTTTCAGAGCATTACATTTTTCCCTTTCAAGCTGAGTGGTTATTGAAAGGGAGAGAGCTTGAAATATATTGAGGAACTATTGTCATTCTCAATGGATGTAAAAACAGACTTTGTTTGCCTGCTGTTTGAGGTGGTGAAAACATTACGTCGATCTCCACAGGTCATTAGTGGTGGTGAAGACATTACGTCGATCTCCACAGGTCATTAGTGGTGGTGAAGACATTACGTCGATCTCCACAGGTCATTAGTGGTGGTGAAGACATTACGTCGATCTCCACAGGTCATTAGTGGTGGTGAAGACATTACGTCGATCTCCACAGGTCATTAGTGGTGGTGAAGACATTACGTCGATCTCCACAGGTCATTAGTGGTGGTGAAGACATTACGTCGATCTCCACAGGTCATTAGTGGTGGTGCGTTAAGCCAATAAGAAATATCAGATCCTCAAATGGGCACATTTTATATGCCCACGTTTGCCTGCTGGCCAGGTAGTCTATAGGCCCACTTCTACTCAACATTGACAGGAGGCCCCTCAAAGGACACTGACTAAATTGACAAAACTGGTAAATGGAAATAAGCCTAAATGTGTTAATGACAAGTGTAGCATAGGTTGTGCACTCTGACAATGATAGCTGGAAGACTGGAATAATAATATCGATTGCATTAACAGAAATGACCATAACCAAAGTAACAAACATTGTAGATTTAGATATATTATAGGAATTAACTGGGGATGTGTGTAATGGGGAATTGATAGACGCTAACAATCAACACAAACAATTCACACAATGAAGTTATAAAACAATGAATGTGCACATATTGGCAGGAGAGGCAAGTGCATTGTGCATCTGGGCGCATGGTCAATCTGACATCTGCTTTGGCCATGCAGCATTTACAGTGATACGGCCTCAGAAGTCAGGGCTGTCGTCAAGGAAGTGAGTGTGTTTTCTACAGGATGTACCGTCCCCACCTAGCCGTCAACCAATCATGTCAATTACGGAGATATACAGAGCCCTCTGCATTGTCCCACCCTCCCATATGGAGCCTCTGACCACATTTTAGTCTAGGCCTCCACAATGGATTAGTTCACTGAGATGGGTGCAAATGTATAGAGAGATATTTGTTACTGCTGGACTAAACAAAAAACATCTTGGTCGACCAACAGCGTTACGACCAAACAATTGACCTGTCGACTAATTGGGGGCAGTCCTACCCTATATAGTGCACAACTATTGACAAGAGCTGCCATTTCAGTCCCATCACCATGTGTACTGTTATTTAACCCGTGTTCTGGGATTCAAACCCATCACCGCGTGTACTGTTATTTAACCCTTGTTCTGGGATTCAAACCCATCACCGTGTGTACTGTTATTTAACCCATGTTCTGGGATTAAAACCCATCACTGCGTGTACTGTTATTTAACCTGTGTTCTGGGATTCAAACCCATCACCGCGTGTACTGTTATTTAACCCGTGTTCTGGGATTCAAACCCATCACTGTGTGTGTACTGTATTTAACGTGTGCTCTGGGCTTGTAAGCCATCGCCATGTGTATGTACTGTTCATACTGTAACCGGTTCTCTCTGATCTCTCCCACCCACAGTGGTTTCAGGAGCCAGAAGAGGGAGTCGGCGGTGGCCCGCGTGTTGGACGGACAGGAGCTGAGATTCTTCACGCCCGTCAGGCGCTCGGTGAGGATCGAGAGGTCCGCGCTCTTCTACCCCGCCTCCCTGCAGGAGCACGACCTATGTGTGGCCTCCTTCAATGACCTGATGGCCCAACAGGATGAGAGAGAGGGGGAAGGAGAGAGGGAGGGAGACAAAGAGGGGGGAGGCAGCGCCGGGCCCGTCCCAAACGGTCATCTGTACGTGTACAGAGAGAACAGTGCACTGAGAGACAAGGTCAACATCCAGCTGGTCTACGCTGAGGAAGAAGACTAACGGTCCAAGTAGTGTAAAGTGGCTTCCTCTCCTGCTTTAGCCTGATCTACCAGTACAGGAATAGGGAGGTGCTGGATATGATGCCCACTCACCATCTGGGAATGTAGCTTACACCTGTCCAGTTGTATGTCCTTCAGTGCATGGTCACATTCCTTAGTGGCGAGCTGTAGTAAAACAAACAGTTCTGAAAGACACCTGGGGGGGTGAGTTTGTCAATCTAAACTTTTCTGTACAGAATCGTGCAGGAAGAGCCTGTCGATCCATCTGTCTGGGGGTCATGCATAGATGGGTTTCCAACTCGACAGTTACTCATTTGTATGTCAAACCAAAAGCATCCATTGACTTTTTAGATGGACTTTTGTTTTTTAATGCAAACTGTGGTAAGGTTTTTTTTTAAAGATTGTACATACAGTTGAAGTGGGAAGTTTACTTAAATGTAAGTTGGAGTCAAAAAAACTCGTTTTTCAACCACTCCACAAAATTCTTGTTAACAAACTATAGTTTTGGCAAGTCGGTTAGGACATCTACTTTGTACATGACACAAGTAATTTTTCCAACAATTGTTTACAGACATATTATTTCACTTATAATTCACTGTGTCAGAAGTTTACATACACTAAGTTAACTGCCTTTAAAAAGCTTGGAAAATTCCAGAAAATGGCGATGGCTTTAGGAGCTTCTGATAGGCTAATTGACATCGTTTGAGTCAATTGGAGGTGCACCTGTGGATGTATTTCAAGGCCTACCTTCAAACTCCGCCTCCGCTTGACATCATGGGAAAATTGTACAAATAAAATAAAATTTGTAGACCTCCACAATTCATCCTTGGGAGCAACTTCCAAACGCCTAAAGGTACCACGTTCATATGTACAAACAATAGTATGCAAGTATAAACACCATGGGACCACGCAGCCGTCATACCGCTCAGGAAGGAGACTCATTCTGTCTCCTAGAGATTAACGTACTTTGGTGCGAGAAGTGTAATCAATCCCAGAACAACAGCAAAGGACACTGATGCTGGAGGAAACGGGTTCAAAATATCTATATCCACAGTAAAACGTGTCCAATATAACCTGAAAGGCCGCTCAGCAAGGAAGAAGCCACTGCTCCAAAACCACCATAAAAAAGCCAGACTACGGTTTGCAACAAAAGCTCAGGACAACTGAGCTTTGGAGGAATATGCAGATTTAAAGAGGAGTCCGTAATTTGCTTTCTAATGATAATGTTCTTTTCCTCAAAGAAGTTCTTGAATGTATCACTGCTGAAGTAAAAGCCATCCTCTGCTTTTTAGTTAGCTTTGCGACAGTATCAAAAATACATTTCGGATTGTTCTTATTTTCCTCAATTAAGTTGGAAAAAATAGGATGATCGAGCCGCAGTAAGGGCTCTTCGGTACTGCACGGTACTGTCTTTCCAAGCTAGTCGGACGACTTCCAGTTTGGTGTGGCGCCATTTCCGTTCCAATTTTCTGGAAGCTTGCTTCAGAGCTCGGGTATTTTCTGTGTACCAGGGAGCTAGTTTCTTATGACAAATGTTTTTAGGGGTGCAACTGCCTCTAGGGTATTGGGCAAGGTTAAATTGAGTTCCTCAGCTAGGTGGTTAACTGATTTTTGTCCTCTGACGTCCTTGGGTAGACAGAGGGAGTCTGGAAGGGCATCAATGAATCTTTGGGTTATCTGAGAATTTATAGCACGACTTTTGATGCTCCTTGGTTGGGGTCTGAGCAGCTTTTTTGTTGCGATTGCAAAAGTAATACAACGGTGGTCCGATAGTCCAGGATTATGAGGAATAGCTAAGGGGATAGCTGAGCTGACTACACTGACTGCTAGTGGCAGACTCCAGTAAGCTGACAGGCTGGCTAACAGCCTGCTGCCTGGCCTGCACCCTATTTCATTGTGGAGCTAGAGGAGTTAAAGCCCTGTCTATGTTGGTAGATAAGATGAGAGCACCCCTCCAGCTAGGATGGAGTCCGTCACTCCTCAACAGGCCAGGCTCGGTCCTGTTTGTGGGTGAGTCCCAGAAAGGGGGACAATTATCTACAATTTTTATCTTTTGGGAGGGGCAGAAAACAGTTTTCAACCAGCAATTGATTTGTGAGACTGCTGTAGAGCTCATCACTCCCCCTAACTGGGAGGGGGCCAGAGACAATTACTCGATGCCGACACATCTTTCTAGCTAATTTACACGCTGAAGCTATGTTGCGCTTGGTGACCTCTGACTGTTTCGTCCTAACATCGTTGTTGCTGATGTGGATAACAATATCTCTATACTCTCTACACTCGCCAGTTTTAGCTTTAGCACCATCTTCAGATTAGCCTTAACGTCGGTAGCCCTGCCCCCTGGTAAACAATGTACTGTATGATCGCTGGATGATTAGTTTTAAGTCTAATACTGCGGGTAATGGAGTCACCAATGACTAGGGTTTTCAAATATGTCAGAGCTAATGGTGGGAGGCTTCGGCGTCTGACCCCGTACTGGGAGGAGTAGAGGCCAGGGAAGGCTTGGCTTCTGACTCCGACTCGCTGCTTAATGGCGAGAACCGGTTGAAAGTTTCTGTCTGCTGAATGAGTGACACCGGTTGAGCATTCCTACAGCATTTCCCTCCAGAAGCCATGAGAAAGTTGTCCGGCTGCGCGGACCGTGCCAGGGGATATATATCACTATGTGTACTTACTGGTGGCAGTAACGCTGTTTCATCATTTCCTACACTGAAATTACCCTTGCCTAACGAATGGGACAAAATTCACCCAACTGATTGTGGGAAGCTTGTGGAAGGCTACCAGAAACGTTTGACCCAAGTTAAACAATTTAAAGGCAATGCTACCAAATACTAATTCAGTGAATGTAAACTTCTGGCCCAGTGGGAATGTGATGAAAGAAAGAAAATCTGAAATACATAATTCCCTCTGCTATTATTCTGACGTTTCACATTCTTAAAATAAAGTGGTGATCTTAACTGACCTAAAATGGGGTTTTTACTGGATTAAATGTCAGTAATTGTGAAAAACTGAGTTTTTAAATGTATTTGGCTAAGGTGTATGTAAACTTCCGACTTCAACTGTACCTGCTTTGTTTTTTAATGTCGTTTTTTTTGTAATTTAGAGGCATGAATGATGTCTGTATTTATGTATAATAAATAATTAACTTTGGTAATGTCAGTGTCCGTCAATTTTATAACTGAAAGCATTTTGTTAGTCCTAACCATACTTGTGTTTTCACCTCACCATGAACGAAGCCTGGGAAGGAGGCTTGTCCTAACCAGACTGACTAATTGTCAAACTATTGAAATCAATTAATTGGATGTGCTGATGCAAACAGAATGAATGCTGGGGAATTAGTGAGTTCTCACAAACTAACATACACATTTTACATTCCAAAGTTAATTCCAGAGCTGATACATTTAGGACCCACTAAATACATCATATTCCAGATTCTGTTTTACCCGTGAATGTCATTCTAGAAGACAATCATATATGTGTGTGTTGCAACTGTTTGACTCTAACCCAAGACTGGCAAAACAAGACATCTCTACATACTGTCATTTACATGCCAAACTGCCGTCCCACCCTTCCATATAAAATGTACTTGGAATGCTCAATATAGTTTATAAATTATGTTTCTGGTTTAACTTGTCGATATTCACCAATCTGGGTGCCATTTGCTTGTTACCGTCGATACTCACCAATCTGGGTGCCATTTGCGTGCGAATGCTTTCGCATTCCGGTGTGCGCTCTATAAAATTGTTGGGGGGCGCGGTGAGCGTGCAGACATTGCAGATCCTACAACCAAGAAAGCACAACAGCATTGCAGCACCAAACTTTTACAACTCAGCAGCCACAAGACGAGGCAACGGAGAAAGTATGTCAATTCCTCTTTCTCTAACTTATTTTTTAACAAGTGTATTTTATTCGTTTAGAATGATTTGTTTTTATTCTACAGAATGTGATATTTGCAGCATAGAATTGTCCTGTTTTGGACCCCAGGAATCCCAATAAAATACTAACCATTTCTAGACGTATTTTCTTTATCAATTATTTTATTTAATGGATTGGATTCATTGCCATTTGTGTAAATGAAGAAACGTGTTATTTAATCATATACGTTTATAAAGGTTATAAAATGTAAAGGTGCAAGTTGCAATATTTCCTGCTGTTCAGAGTTATTTTTATTAATGATATAGTTTACACATTGATTGCTGGAGAATACAACTTGGTTGGGTTGTTCCACCTCTTGCCGTTCGAAAAGTATAACATTCTGTCATAAAGAGCTCATGTTGAACTTAATAAAAAAACACGTTCTCTCATTTCGAGAGGTTAAATAAATAAATCAAAATACTGCAGTAAATGCCTATTAAGTGCCAAATAAAGTATCAGGGTTGTTGATTTCATCTTAAATCAGGCATAAATCCCCTTGGGACAGGAGGAAATGGAAGGTTCATACGTGCACAGGGAGGGGCCATTGAATGCAAGCTTCACGAAAATATAGAATGCTGTGACTACATTATTTGCTCAAGGTGTTTAAAATGCTGAAACCAAAGAGAGGAAATTATGGTTTAAAAGACAAACAATAGACCATATAGAATGATAGAGAGCTATAGTGGCCAATTTTTTTTAAACTTTACCTTTATTTTACTAGGCAAGTCAGTTAAGAACAAATTCTTATTTTCAATGACGGCCTAGGAACAGTGGGTTAACTGCCTGTTCAGGGGCAGAACGACAGATTTGTACCTTGTCAGCTTGGGGATTTGAATTTGCAACCTTTCAGTTACTAGTCCAAAGCTCTAACCACTAGGCTACCCTGACTCATTAGCATGGACAGTGCCATTAAGGACGTCCATTTTTTATTTCATTTTGGCAACTGGGTGGGACTTCCAACTTCATAATGTTTTTAAGCTGGGCAGAAGTGTGTTTGCATATACTTTTTTCCAGATAAAGAGTATTTATGCCGGCCTGCCTTTAAGGAGGTTGGCAGATTGCTACACTAGGCTTAACCTTTCAGCATGAATGACCAAATCACATTTTATTTGTCAAATGCGTGGAATACAAAGGCTGTAGACCTGACAGTGAAATGCTTACTTACAAGCCCTTAACCAACAATGCAGTTGTAAGAAAAAATATGTGTTAAGACTAAAATAGACAAGTACATTTAAAAAAAAAAATTAAAAAAAATGAAAGTAACAAATAATTAAAGAGCAGCAGTAAAATAACAATAGAGAGGCTATATACAGGGGGTACCGGTACAGAGTCAATGTGGAGGCTATATACAGGGGGTACCGGTACAGAGTCAATGTGGAGGCTATATACAGGGGGTACCGGTACAGAGTCAATGTGGAGGCTATATACAGGGGGTACCGGTACAGAGTCAATGTGGAGGCTATATACAGGGGGTACCGGTACAGAGTCAATGTGGAGGCTATATACAGGGGGTACCGGTACAGAGTCAATGTGGAGGCTATATACAGGGGGTACCGGTATAGAGTCAATGTGGAGGCTATATACAGGGGGTACCGGTATAGAGTCAATGTGGAGGCTATATACAGGGGGTACCGGTATAGAGTCAATGTGGAGGCTATATACAGGGGGTACCGGTTGTCTCCAGGTTTTTATACACCTGTCAACAATGGGTGTGGCTGAAATAGCCCAATCAACTAATTTGAAGGGGTGTCCACATACACATAAAATCCTGTCTCTCTCTGTGCAGTTTCTCTACCTCGCTACTGTAGTGGGCAGTAGTTTGTCAAGGTCACAACAACGCTACTGTAGTGGGCAGTAGCTTGTCAAGGTCACAACAACGCTACTGTAGTGGGCAGTAGCTTGTCAAGGTCACAACAACGCTACTGTAGTGGGCAGTAGCTTGTCAAGGTCACAACAATGCTACTGTAGTGGGCAGTAAGCTTGTCAAGGTCACAACAATGCTACTGTAGTGGGAAGTAGCTTGTCAAGGTCACAACAACGCTACTGTAGTGGGAAGTAGCTTGTCAAGGTCACAACAACGCTACTGTAGTGGGAAGTAGCTTGTCAAGGTCACAACAACGCTACTGTAGTGGGAAGTAGCTTGTCAAGGTCACAACAACGCTACTGTAGTGGGCAGTAGCTTGTCAAGGTCACAACAACGCTACTGTAGTGGGCAGTAGCTTGTCAAGGTCACAACAACGCTACTGTAGTGGGCAGTAGCTTGTCAAGGTCACAACAACGCTACTGTAGTGGGCAGTAGCTTGTCAAGGTCACAACAACGCTACTGTAGTGGGCAGTAGCTTGTCAAGGTCACAACAACGCTACTGATATAGACAAACTTGGAGAGGCAACAGTTTAGATGAAACCTGAGCTGCTCTTGTTTTAGAGTTGATGATGACTCTTATTACAACCTGTGTTGTCATCATTATGTAATAATCAGTATATAAATCATGTTTCACACATTCCTTTGGTAACACTTTATTTGAATCAGTATATTTTATGCAGGAACTAATTTATGTGTATTTCAATTGACATAGATGGTTCTAATGTAATGTAGTTATTTTAGAAACCACTATATGTAAATGATGAGATAGGAGGCCAGTGGTCAGGCAGTAAGCTGACTGGTCAGGGCTCTCTGTGCACTTAGAGAAAGGAACATAAACAGTAAACATCAGCTCTGGAGATGGTTACAGAACAGAACCCACCCTCTCTCTGGGCTACAGCACACTGGCATATATCTGTCTTCTCACAGTGTAGGGGCTGTTGTCTTTGATGTTGTCACAATGTACAGCACTCTGTGTTTATGTTGTCACAATGTACAGCACTCTGTGTTTATGTTGTCACAATGTACAGAACTCTGTGTTTATGTTGTCACAATGTACAGAACTCTGTGTTTATGTTGTCACAATGTACAGAACTCTGTGTTTATGTTGTCACAATGTACAGAACTCTGTGTTTATGTTATCACAATGTACAGAACTCTGTGTTTATGTGGTCACAATGTACAGAACTCTGTGTTTATGTTGTCACAATGTACAGAACTCTGTGTTTATGTTGTCACAATGTACAGAACTCTGTGTTTATGTTGTCACAATGTACAGAACTCTGTGTTTATGTTGTCACAATGTACAGAACTCTGTGTTTATGTTGTCACAATGTACAGAACTCTGTGTTTATGTTGTCACAATGTACAGAACTCTGTGTTTATGTTATCAAAATGTACAGAACTATGTGTTTATGTTGTCACAATGTACAGAACTCTGTGTTTATGTTATCAAAATGTATTGTACGTGGAGAACATGGAATTCTGTTTTTGTGGTGTCACCATGTTCTTTAGGGACAGGTTGAAATGTACTGGGTGAGAGGTGGTCCAAAATAGGGGAGGGTGATCAAACTTATTTTTTTGCTTTGGGGAGGGTTGTGTGTTTTTAGGGGTAGGGGCACAGGGGAGGGTTGTGTGTTTTTAGGGGTAGGGGCACAGGGGGTTGTGTGTTTTGGGGTAGGGGCACAAGGGAGGGTTGTGTGTTTTTAGGGGTAGGGGCACAGGGAGGGTTGTGTGTCTTTAGGGGTAGGGGCCCAGGGGGTTGTGTGTTTTGGGGTAGGGGCACAGGGAGGGTTGTGTGTTTTTAGGGGTAGGGGCACAGGGGAGGGTTGTGTGTTTTTAGGGGTAGGGGCACAGGGGAGGGTTGTGTGTTTTTAGGGGTAGGGGCACAGGGGAGGGTTGTGTGTTTTTAGGGGTAGGGGCACAGGGGAGGGTTGTGTGTTTTTAGGGGTAGGGGCACAGGGGAGGGTTGTGTGTTTTTAGGGGTAGGGATACAGGGGAGGGTTGTGTGTTTTTTGGGGTAGGGGCACATGGGAGGGTAGTGCGTTTTTTCCCTGGTTTACATTTGCTGTTTTGCTCGTATTTCCCCTAGAAGCAATAGCTTGACTTACTTTTGATATTACCCGAGTAAAGTTTAGAAACGTTGGTGAAGGTGTGGTATGGTGTGGCTATTATTAAGCTTTATTTACTACAGGCCTAAGATATGAAGGCAGATCCTGACAGTTGAAAATTACGTGTAAAAGTTACTTCTATAATCTAACAACAAAATATTTGTATTGAAAATGTACGAATGACCCTCCTGTACGTCTATATATATTAATATCATACATTGGAAACCTAAACCTATAGGCCTCTGCAACGTCCTGATACATCTAGTTAGATTGTTCCGGAGTTCCAAATTGAGCAGCTGCTGAAAAATGAGCTCCTGTATATATTGAGATTTAAATGTTTTTTTAGAGTGAAGTACATCGAAAAAATCAAGAGAAAACTGCAAGACTCAATAGAAGACAAAACAAGGAACAAACCAAAAAGACAGGCTTTTGAAGAAGTAACTATTTTTCATAAAATTGTACAGTTATCTTAGCTAGCTGAATTGCTAGCTGAATTGTTTACTTGTTGCTAAGCAGTTGCTAGGGACTCTCCTGGAAGAAGCTAGCTAGCTTACAAAGAATAACAACAAAAAATATCTAGTTAACAGAAGAAAGGAAGACAAAATAAGGACAGAAGAAAAAGGAAAAGAAAAAGCCTGTCAACTATGTGTCTGTCTATCCCTGTTCTCTCCTCTCTGCACAGACCATACAAACGCTCCACACCGCGTGGCCGCGGCCACTCTAATCTGGTGGTCCCAGCGCGCACGACCCACGTGGAGTTCCAGGTCTCCGGTAGCCTCTGGAACTGCCGATCTGCGGTCAACAAGGCAGAGTTCATCTCAGCCTATGCCTCCCTCCAGTCCCTCGACTTCTTGGCACTGACGGAAACATGGATCACCACAGATAACACTGCTACTCCTACTGCTCTCTCTTCGTCCGCCCACGTGTTCTCGCACACCCGAGAGCTTCTGGTCAGCGGGTGGTGGCACCGGGATCCTCATCTCTCCCAAGTGATCATTCTCTCTTTCTCCCCTTACCCATCTGTCTATCGCCTCCTTTGAATTCCATGCTGTCACAGTTACCAGCCCTTTCAAGCTTAACATCCTTATCATTTATCGCCCTCCAGGTTCCCTCGAGAGTTCATCAATGAGCTTGATGTCTTGATAAGCTCCTTTCCTGAGGACGGCTCACCTCTCACAGTTCTGGGCGACTTTAACCTCCCCACGTCTACCTTTGACTCATTCCTCTCTGCCTCCTTCTTTCCACTCCTCTCCTCTTTTGACCTCACCCTCTCACCTTCCCCTCTACTCACAAGGCAGGCAATACGCTCGACCTCATCTTTACTAGATGCTGTTCTTCCACTAATCTCACTGCAACTCCCCTCCAAGTCTCCGACCACTACCTTGTATCCTTTTCCTCTTGCTCTCATCCAACACTTCCCACACTGCCCCTACTCGGATGGTATCGCGCCGTCCCAATCTTCGCTCTCTCTCCCCGCTACTCTCTCCTCTTCCATCCTATCATCTCTTCCCTCTGCTCAAACCTTCTCCAACCTATCTCCTGATTCTGCCTCCTCAACCCTCCTCTCCTCCCTTTCTGCATCCCTTGATTCTCTATGTCCCCTATCCTCCAGGCCGGCTCGGTCCTCCCCTCCTGCTCCGTGGCTCGACGACTCATTGCGAGCTCACAGAACAGGGCTCCGGGCAGCCGAGCGGAAATGGTGGAAAACTCGCCTCCCTGCGGACCTGGCATCCTTTCACTCCCTCCTCTCTACATTTTCCTCTTCTGTCTCTGCTGCTAAAGCCACTTTCTACCACTCTAAAGTCCAAGCATCTGCCTCTAACCCTAGGAAGCTCTTCGCCACCTTCTCCTCCCTCCTGAATCCTCCTCCCCCTCCTCCCTCTCTGCAGATGACTTCGTCAACCATTTTGAAAAGAAGGTCGACGACATCCGATCCTCGTTTGCTAAGTCAAACGACACCGCTGGTTCTGCTCACACTGCCCTACCCTGTGCTCTGACCTCTTTCTCCCCTCTCTCCAGATGAAATCTCGCGTCTTGTGACGGCCGGCCGCCCAACAACCTGCCCGCTTGACCCTATTCCCTCCTCTCTTCTCCAGACCATTTCCGGAGACCTTCTCCCTTACCTCACCTCGCTCATCAACTCATCCCTGACCGCTGGCTACGTCCCTTCTGTCTTCAAGAGAGCGAGAGTTGCACCCTTCTGAAAAAAAACCTACACTCGATCCCTCCGATGTCAACAACTACAGACCAGTATCCCTTCTTTCTTTTCTCTCCAAAACTCTTGAACGTGCCGTCCTTGGCCAGCTCTCCCGCTATCTCTCTCAGAATGACCTTCTTGATCCAAATCAGTCAGGTTTCAAGACTAGTCATTCAACTGAGACTGCTCTTCTCTGTATCACGGAGGCACTCCGCACTGCTAAAGCTAACTCTCTCTCCTCTGCTCTCATCCTTCTAGACCTATCGGCTGCCTTCGATACTGTGAACCATCAGATCCTCCTCTCCACCCTCTCCGAGTTGGGCATCTCCGGCGCGGCCCACGCTTGATTGCGTCCTACCTGACAGGTCGCTCCTACCAGGTGGCGTGGCGAGAATCTGTCTCCTCACCACGCGCTCTCACCACTGGCGTCCCCCAGGGCTCTGTTCTAGGCCCTCTCCTATTCTCGCTATACACCAAGTCACTTGGCTCTGTCATAACCTCACATGGTCTCTCCTATCATTGCTATGCAGACGACACACAATTAATCTTCTCCTTTCCCCTTCTGATGACCAGGTGGCGAATCGCATCTCTGCATGTCTGGCAGACATATCAGTGTGGATGACGGATCACCACCTCAAGCTGAACCTCGGCAAGACGGAGCTGCTCTTCCTCCCGGGAAGGACTGCCCGTTCCATGATCTCGCCATCACGGTTGACAACCCGTTGTGTCCTCCTCCCAGAGCGCTAAGAACCTTGTCGTGATCCTGACAACACCCTGTCGTTCTCAACTAACATCAAGGCGGTGGCCCGTTCTTGTAGGTTCATGCTCTACAACATCCGCAGAGTACGACCCTGCCTCACACAGGAAGCGGCGCAGGTCCTAATCCAGGCACTTGTCATCTCCCGTCTGGATTACTGCAACTCGCTGTTGGCTGGGCTCCCTGCCTGTGCCATTAAACCCCTACAACTCATCCAGAACGCCGCAGCCCGTCTGGTGTTCAACCTTCCCAAGTTCTCTCACGCCACCCCGCTCCTCCGCTCTCTCCACTGGCTTCCAGTTGAAGCTCGCATCCACTACAAGACCATGGTGCTTGCCTACGGAGCTGTGAGGGGAACGGCACCTCAGTACCTCCAGGCTCTGATCAGGCCCTACACCCAAACAAGGGCACTGCGTTCATCCACCTCTGGCCTGCTCGCCTCCCTACCACTGAGGAAGTACAGTTCCCGCGCAGCCCAGTCAAAACTGTTCGCTGCTCTGGCCCCCCAATGGTGGAACAAACTCCCTCACGACGCCAGGACAGCGGAGTCAATCACCACCTTCCGGAGACACCTGAAACCCCACCTCTTTCAGGAATACCTAGGATAGGATAAAGTAATCCTTCTCACCCCCTTGAAAGATTTAGATGCACTATTGTAAAGTGGCTGTTCCACTGGATGTCTTAAGGTGAACGCACCAATTTGTAAGTCGCTCTGGATAAGAGCGTCTGCTAAATGACTTAAATGTAAATGTAAATCTAGTTGTCACGTCTCAGCTGGGAAATGGAATGTTGTTTTTGTTGTCACAATGTTCTTAGAGGGGAAAGAATTCTGGGTACTTGTGATGTCACAATATTTTTGGAGGATGTGGAATTGTGTGTGCTTGTTATCATAATGCTTGTTAAGCAGAATGTTGTGTTTGTGATTTCAGAAAGAACACAGACAGGCTGTCTGTGTGTTTAGAGATACTGTACAACTCCTGTTTGTACAGAACTTCCTCACTAATGGGTGTGTGTGTGTGTGTGTGTGTGTGTGTGTGTGTGTGTGTGTGTGTGTGTCCACTCCATTCCTCACACACACACACACACACACACACACACACACACACACATTTCTACTTTCACAATCCTCCTCAGACCTCAGCACAGTCTCACTCTTCTTGTTCACCACAGATCGACACCATAGAGACCTCTTGTCAAATGGTACCCTATTCCCTATGTAGTGCACTACTTTTGGCCAGGGCTCTGGTCAGTATATAGAGAATAGGGTGCCATTTGGGACACAGTCCCTGCTCCCAGCTCCACTCACACTCTGAGACCCAACATGTCTGTTAAACCATGTTTGTCTGAAACCTAAGGCCACTGCTGTGCTTTGAGGCCGAGGCACCTCTGCTGTAAAGCTTTAAACCAGTTCTGGTTTCAATCTCCTTGTGAAGTGGTAAATATGTGGCCGGGCGTGTTCAACGGCCAGCGACTGACACCCTGGCATCTGGCATCTGACACCCTGGCATCTGACACCCTGGCATCTGGCATCTGGAATATTCATTTTTTTTTAGGACATACAACATATGACCAGTCCTCAAAGTAAACTAGTACCAGTACTTGGCATCAAAAGACAACGTTCTAGTG
This sequence comes from Oncorhynchus nerka, assembly GCF_034236695.1. Classification (NCBI taxonomy): domain Eukaryota; kingdom Metazoa; phylum Chordata; class Actinopteri; order Salmoniformes; family Salmonidae; genus Oncorhynchus; species Oncorhynchus nerka. The sequence continues at coordinate 92,723,370 of NC_088408.1, read as the reverse complement.
GCCTTATCAGGAAACACATGTGTTATTGTTGTCCCTAACCTTCGTCAGTATGGTAAGGTCAAGCCTGAATGCCTGGAGTTGTTTTTTCATTAGTTATAGATGTGTTGCAGCTGTATTATATATGTTACAGCTGTATTATAGATGTTACAGTGGTATTATATATGTTACAGCTGTATTATAGATGTGTTACAGCTGTATTATAGATGTTGCATCTGTATTATATGTGTTGCAGCTGTATTATAGATGTTACAGCTGTATTATAGATGTTATAGCTGTATTATAATGTTGCAGCTGTATTATAGATGTGTTACAGCTGTATTATAGATATTACAGCTGTATTATAGATGTTACAGCTGTATTATAGATGTGTTACAGCTGTATTATAGATGTGTTACAGCTGTATTATAGATGTTGCAGCTGTATTATATGTGTTATAGCTGTATTATAGATGTTACAGCTGTATTATAGATGTCACAGCTGTATTATAGATGTTACAGCTGTATTGTAGATGTGTTACAGCTGTATTATAATGTTGCAGCTGTATTATAGATGTTACAGCTGTATTATAGATGTGTTACAGCTGTATTATAATAGGGCTGTTGGGAGGATGGTTGTCTTGTAGATGAGCTGTTGGGAGGATGGTTGTCTTGTAGATGAGCTGTTGGGAGGATGGTTGTCTTGTAGAGGAGCTGTTGGGAGGATGGTTGTCTTGTAGATGAGCTGTTGGGAGGATGGTTGTCTTGTAGAGAAGCTGTTGGGAGGATGGTTGTCTTGTAGATGAGCTGTTGGGAGGATGGTTGTCTTGTAGAGAAGCTGTTGGGAGGATGGTTGTCTTGTAGAGGAGCTGTTGGGAGGATGGTTGTCTTGTAGAGGAGCTGTTGGGAGGATGGTTGTCTTGTAGAGGAGCTGTTGGGAGGATGGTTGTCTTGTAGAGGAGCTGTTGGGAGGATTGTTGTCCTGTAGAGGAGCTGTTGTGAAGAGACTACTTACTGACTTAGATATCTACAATGACGGGATTCGATTCATCTGACCCGGGCTCCTGGGTAGGCGTGTTTTGCACCGGGGGAAAGTTGATTACAATAGTTTTGGAACCAGGCGGACTCCAGGGTGTGAGCCAGGTGCCCTGTTGAAAGCCCACGGCGAAGTCGGCTCAAAGTGACGTAATTAAGCAAGTGGGGTAATAAGTAGGATTCTGTGCTCTTCAGGGCTAGCTTAGCTTAGCTACTGTAACACTGCCTGGGCTCTTCAGGGCTAGCTTAGTTTAGCTACTGTAACACTGCCTGGGTTCAGGGCTAGCTTAGTTTAGCTACTGTAACACTGCCTGGGCTCTTCAGGGCTAGCTTAGTTTAGCTACTGTAACACTGCCTGGGCTCTTCAGGGCTAGCTTAGTTTAGCTACTGTAACACAGCCTGGGCTCTTCAGGACTAGCTTAGTTTAGCTACTGTAACACTGCCTGGGCTCTTCAGGGCTAGCTTAGTTTAGCTACTGTACCACTGCCTGGGCTCTTCAGGGCTAGCTTAGTTTAGCTACTGTACCACTGCCTGGGCTCTTCAGGGCTAGCTTAGTTTAACTACTGTAACACAGCCTGGGCTCTTCAGGGCTAGCCTACAAGACCATGGTGCTTGCCTACGGAGCTGTGAGGGGAACGGCACCTCAGTACCTCCAGGCTCTGATCAGGCCCTACACCCAAACAAGGGCACTGCGTTCATCCACCTCTGGCCTGCTCGCCTCCCTACCACTGAGGAAGTACAGTTCCCGCTCAGCCCAGTCAAAACTGTTCGCTGCTCTGGCCCCCCAATGGTGGAACAAACTCCCTCACGACGCCAGGACAGCGGTGTCAATCACCACCTTCCGGAGACACCTGAAACCCCACCTCTTTAAGGAATACCTAGGATAGGATAAAGTAATCCTTCTCACCCCCCTTAAAAGATTTAGATGCACTATTGTAAAGTGGCTGCTCCACTGGATGTCATAAGGTGAATGCACCAATTTGTAAGTCGCTCTGGATAAGAGCGTCTGCTAAATGACTTAAATGTAAATGTAAATATACAGGGGGTACCGGTATAGAGTCAATGTGGAGGCTATATACAGGGGTACCGGTATAGAGTCAATGTGGAGGCTATATACAAGGGGTACCGGTATAGAGTCAATGTGCGGGGGCACCGGTTAGTCAAGGTAATTGAGGTAATATATACATGTAGGTAGAGTTATTAAAGTGACTATGTATAGATAATAACAGAGAGTAGCAGCAGCGTAAAAGATGGGGGGGGGGGCAATGTAAATAGTCTGGGTAGCCATTTGATTAGCTGATCAGTAGTCTTATGGCTTGGGGGTAGAAACTGCAGTACCGCTTGCCATGTGGTAGCAGAGAGAACAGTCTATGACTGGGGTCACTGGAGTCTGACAATTTTTTAGGGACTTCATCTGACACCACCTGGTATAGAGGTCCTGGATCACAGGAAGCTTGGCACCAGTGATGTACTGGGCCGTACGCACTACCCTCTAGTGCCTTGCGGTTGGAGGCCAAGCAGTTGCCATACCAGGCAGTGATGCAACCAGTCAGCAGGATGCTCTCAATGGTGCAGCTGTAGAACTTGAGGATCTGAGGGCCCATGCCAAATATTTTCAGATTCTTGAGGGGGAATAGGCTTTGTCGTGCCCTCTTCACGACTGTCTTGGTGTGTTTGGACCATGATAGTTTGTTGGTGATGTGGACGCTAAGGAACTTGAAGCTCTCAACCTGATCCACTACAGCCCCGTTGATGAGAATGGGGGCGTGCTCGGTCCTCCTTTTCCTGTAGGCCACAATCCTCTCCTTTGTCTTGATCACATTGAGGGAGAGGTTGTTGTCCAGGCATCACACAGCCAGGTGTGACCTCATCCCTATAGGCTGTCTCATCGTGGTCGGTGATCAGGCATACCACTCTTGTGTCATCGGCAAACTTGGTGTTGGAGTTGTGCCTGGCCATGCAGTCATGAGTGTACAGTAGGGGACTGAGCACACACCCCTGAGGGGCCTCCAGTGTTGAGGATCAGCGTGGCAGATGTGTTGTTACCTACCCTTAACACCTGGGGTCGGACCGTCAGGAAGTCCAGGATCCAGTTGTTTAGTCCTTAGCTTAGTGATGAGCTTTGTGGGCACTATGGTGTTGAACGCTGAGCTGTCGTCAATGAATAGCATTCTCACATAGGTGTTCCTTTGGTCCAGGTGGGAAAGGGCATTGTGGAGCGGAGATTGCGTCATCTGTGGATCTGTTAGGGCTGTATGCAAATTGGAGTGGGTCTAGGGTTTCTGGGATAATGGGGTTGATGTGAGCCATGACCAGCCTTTCAAAGCACTTCATGGCTACAAACGTGAGTGCTACGGGTCGGTAGTCATGTATGCCTGTTACCTTAGTGTTCTTGGGGACAGGGACTCGGTGGTCTGCTTAAAACATGTTGGTATTACTGACTCAGTCAGGGACAGGTTGAAAAGGTCAGGGAAGATACTTGCCAGTTGGTCGGCGCATTCTCGGAGTACACGTCCTGGTAATCCGCCTGCCGCCTTGTGGATGTTGACCTGTTTAAAGGTCTTACTCGCATCGGCTACGGAGAGCGTGATCACACAGTCGTCCGGAACAGCTGATGCTCTCATACATGTTTCAGTGTTACTTGCCTCGAAGCGAGCATATACGTAATTTAGCTCGTATGGTAGGTGAGATTCCTGCTCCTGCATCCGGGATAGAATCCTGCTCTTTGAAAGTGGCAGCTCTACCCTTTAGCTCAGTCCGGATGTTGCCTGTAATCCATGGCTTCTGTTTGGGGTATGTACGTAAAATCACTAAGGGGACAACGTCATCAATGCACTTATTGATGAAGCCAGTGATTGATGTGGTGTACTCGTCAATGCCATTGGAAGAATACTGGAACTTATTCTAGTCTGTGCTAGCAAACCAGTCATGTAGCTTAGCATCTGCTTCATCTGACCACTTTTTATTGACCTAGTCAGTGGTGTTTCCTGCTTTAGTTTTTGCTTGTTAGCAGGAATCAGGAGGATATAATTATGGTCAGCGACGGTGGGTTTGTGCCCATAGGTGACATTGTTTACATTTACATTTAAGTCATTTAGCAGACGCTCTTATCCAGAGCGACTTACAAATTGGTGCATTCACCTTATGACCTCCAGTGGAACAGTAGTGCATCTAAATCTTTTCAGGGGGAGGGGGGGTGAGAGGGATTACTTTATCCTATCCTAGGTATTCCTTAAAGAGGTGGGGTTTCAGGTGTCTCCGGAAGGTGGTGATTGACTCCGCTGTCCTGGCGTCGTGAGGGAGTTTGTTCCACCATTGGGGGGCCAGAGCAGCGAACAGTTTTGACTGGGCTGAGCGGGAACTGTACTTCCTCAGTGGTAGGGAGGCGAGCAGGCCAGAGGTGGATGAACGCAGTGCCCTTGTTTGGGTGTAGGGCCTGATCAGAGCCTGGAGGTACTGAGGTGCCGTTCCCCTCACAGCTCCGTAGGCAAGCACCATGGTCTTGTAGCGGATGCGAGCTTCAACTGGAAGCCAGTGGAGGGAGCGGAGGAGCGGGGTGACGTGAGAGAACTTGGGAAGGTTGAACACCAGACGGGCTGCGGCGTTCTGGATGAGTTGTAGGGGTTTAATGGCACAGGCAGGGAGCCCAGCCAACAGCGAGTTGCAGTAATCCAGACGGGAGATGACAAGTGCCTGGATTAGGACCTGCGCCGCTTCCTGTGTGAGGCAGGGTCGTACTCTGCGGATGTTGTAGAGCATGAACCTACAGGAACGGGCCACCGCCTTGATGTTAGTTGAGAACGACAGGGTGTTGTCCAGGATCACGCCAAGGTTCTTAGCGCTCTGGGAGGAGGACACAATGGAGTTGTCAACCGTGATGGCGAGATCATGGAACGGGCAGTCCTTCCCCGGGAGGAAGAGCAGTTCCGTCTTGCCGAGGTTCAGCTTGAGGTGGTGATCCGTCATCCACACGGATATGTCTGCCAGACATGCAGAGATGCGATTCGCCACCTGGTCATCAGAAGGGGGAAAGGAGAAGATTAATTGTGTGTCGTCTGCATAGCAATGATAGGAGAGACCATGTGAGGTTATGACAGAGCCAAGTGACTTGGTGTATAGCGAGAATAGGAGAGGGCCTAGAACAGAGCCCTGGGGGACACCAGTGGTGAGAGCACGTGGTGTGGAGACGGATTCTCGCCACGCCACCTGGTAGGAGCGACCTGTCAGGTAGGACGCAATCCAAGCGTGGGCCGCGCCGGAGATGCCCAACTCGGAGAGGGTGGAGAGGAGGATCTGATGGTTCACAGTATCGAAGGCAGCCGATAGGTCTAGAAGGATGAGAGCAGAGGAGAGAGAGTTAGCTTTAGCAGTGCGGAGCGCCTCCGTGATACAGAGAAGAGCAGTCTCAGTTGAATGACTAGTCTTGAAACCTGACTGATTTGGATCAAGAAGGTCATTCTGAGAGAGATAGCGGGAGAGCTGGCCAAGGACGGCACGTTCAAGAGTTTTGAGAGAAAAGAAAGAAGGGATACTGGTCTGTAGTTGTTGACATCGGAGGGATCGAGTGTAGGTTTTTTCAGAAGGGGTGCAACTCTCGCTCTCTTGAAGACGGAAGGGACGTAGCCAGCGGTCAGGGATGAGTTGATGAGCGAGGTGAGGTAGGGGGAGGAGGTCTCCGGAAATGGTCTGGAGAAGAGAGGAGGGGATAGGGTCAAGCGGGCAGGTTGTAGGGCGGCCGGCCGTCACAAGACGCGAGATTTCATCTGGAGAGAGAGGGGAGAAAGAGGTCAGAGCACAGGGTAGGGCAGTGTGAGCAGAACCAGCGGTGTCGTTTGACTTAGCAAACGAGGATCGGATGTCGTCGACCTTCTTTTCAAAATGGTTGACGAAGTCATCTGCAGAGAGGGAGGAGGGGGAGGGGGAGGAGGATTCAGGAGGGAGGAGAAGGTTGCAAAGAGCTTCCTAGGGTTAGAGGCAGATGCTTGGAATTTAGAGTGGTAGAAAGTGGCTTTAGCAGCAGAGAGAGAAGAGGAAAATGTAGAGAGGAGGGAGTGAAAGGATGTCAGGTCCGCAGGGAGGCGAGTTTTCCTCCATTTCCGCTCGGCTGCCCGGAGCCCTGTTCTGTGAGCTCGCAATGAGTCGTCGAGCCACGGAGCGGGAGGGGAAGACCGAGCGGCCTGGAGGATAGGGGACATAGAGAGTCAAAGGATGCAGAAAGGGAGGAGAGGAGGGTTGAGGAGGCAGAATCAGGAGATAGGTTGGAGAAGGTTTGAGCAGAGGGAAGAGATGATAGGATGGAAGAGGAGAGAGTAGCGGGGGAGAGAGAGCGAAGGTTGGGACGGCGCGATACCATCCGAGTAGGGGCAGTGTGGGAAGTGTTGGATGAGAGCGAGAGGGAAAAGGATACAAGGTAGTGGTCGGAGACTTGGAGGGGAGTTGCAACGAGGTTAGTGGAAGAACAGCATCTAGTAAAGATGAGGTCGAGCGTATTTCCTGCCTTGTGAGTAGGGGGAAGGTGAGAGGGTGAGGTCAAAAGAGGAGAGGAGTGGAAAGAAGGAGGCAGAGAGGAATGAGTCAAAGGTAGGCGTGGGGAGGTTAAAGTCGCCCAGAACTGTGAGAGGTGAGCCGTCCTCAGGAAAGGAGCTTATCAAGGCATCAAGCTCATTGATGAACTCTCCGAGGGAACCTGGAGGGCGATAAATGATAAGGATGTTAAGCTTGAAAGGGCTGGTAACTGTGACAGCATGGAATTCAAAGGAGGCGATAGACAGATGGGTAAGGGGAGAAAGAGAGAATGACCACTTGGGAGAGATGAGGATCCCGGTGCCACCACCCCGCTGACCAGAAGCTCTCGGGTGTGCGAGAACACGTGGGCAGACGAAGAGAGAGCAGTAGGAGTAGCAGTGTTGTCTGTGGTGATCCATGTTTCCGTCAGTGCCAAGAAGTCGAGGGACTGGAGGGAGACATAGGCGGAGATGAACTCTGCCTTGTTGGCCGCAGATCGGCAGTTCCAGAGGCTACCGGAGACCTGGAACTCCACGTGGGTCGTGCGCGCTGGGACCACCAGATTAGGGTGGCCGCGGCCACGCGGTGTGGAGCGTTTGTATGGTCTGTGCAGAGAGGAGAGAACAGGGATAGACAGACACATAGTTGACAGGCTACACAAGAGGCTACGCTAATGCAAAGGAGATTGGAATGACAAGTGGACTACACGTCACGAGTGTTCAGAGAGTTAAGCTTACGTAGCAAGAATCTTATTGACTAAAATGAATAAAATGATACAGTACTGCTGAAGTAGGCTAGCTGGCAGAGGCTGCGTTGTTGACTAAGTAGGCTAGTTGGCATTGGCTGCGTTGTTGACACTACACTAATCAAGTCGTTCCGTTGAGTGTAATAGTTTCTACTGTGCTGCTATTCGGGGCTAGCTGGCTAGCTAGCAGTGTTGATTACGTTACGTTGCGTTAAAAGAACGACAATAGCTGGCTAACTAACCTAGGAAGTCGCTCTAGACTACACAATTATCTTTGATACAAAGACGGCTGTGTAGCTAGCTATGTAGCTAGCTACGATCAAACAAATCAAGCCGTTGTACTGTAATGAAATGAAATGAAAAATGTGATACTACCTGTGGAGCGAAGCGAAATGCGACCGGATTGTTGCCGGTGATGTCTGGTGAGGACCTGCCTTACAACAGGCCTACAAGCCCTCAGTCCAGCCTCTCTCAGCCTATTGTAGGCAGTCTGAGAACCGATGGAGGGATTGATGTTCAGATGTACCGATTCTGTGCAGGTGTTGTTACATGTGGTCTGCCACTGGATAATCAGCTGTCCGTCCTGTCTCCCTGTAGCGCTGTCTTTGGCGTCTCACAGTACGGACATTGCAATTTATTGCCCTGGCCACATGTGCAGTCCTCATGCCTCCTTACAGCATGCATAAGGCACATTCACGCAGATGAGTAGGGACCCTGGGCATCTTTCTTTTGGTGTTTTTCAGAGTCACTAGAAAGGCCTCTTTAGTGTCCTAAGTTTTCATAACTGTGACCTTAATTGCCTACCGTCTGTAAGCTGTTAGTGTCTTAACAACCATTCCACAGGTGCATGTTCATTAATTGCATGGGAAACAGTGTTAAAACCCTTTACAATGAAGATCTGTGAAGTTATTTGGATTATTGAGTTTAGAAGCTATTTTAGGTCATAAGAGACAGTGGCAGAAACACTATGTACAAAATAAGTAAAAAATAATGAGAAAAAGCACACAATAGCACAATTGGTTGGGGGACCGTAAAATGTCAGCCCTCTCCTACTGCTCCATTACTAGGAGGGAATGATTCATCAGCGCTTAGGCTATCAGATCTACGCAGGAACTAGTGCTTCTTTTTCTTCAATCTCCCGGGTTGTCCCCAGTTGAAATGTCCTGGGGTAAGGAATGAGAGTGTCCTGGGGTAAGGAATGAGAGTGTCCTGGGGTAAGGAATGAGCGTGTCCTGGGGTAAGGAATGAGCGTGTCCTGGGGTAAGGAATGAGCGTGTCCTGGGGTAAGGAATGAGCGTGTCCTGGGGTAAGGAATGAGCGTGTCCTGGGGTAAGGAATGAGAGTGTCCTGGGGTAAGGAATGAGCGTGTCCTGGGGTAAGGAATGAGCGTGTCCTGGGGTAAGGAATGAGCGTGTCCTGGGGTAAGGAATGAGCGTGTCCTGGGGTAAGGAATGAGCGTGTCCTGGGGTAAGGAATGAGCGTGTCCTGGGGTAAGGAATGAGCGTGTCCTGGGGTAAGGAATGAGCGTGTCCTGGGGTAAGGAATGAGCGTGTCCTGGGGTAAGGAATGAGCGTGTCCTGGGGTAAGGAATGAGCGTGTCCTGGGGTAAGGAATGAGCGTGTCCTGGGGTAAGGAATGAGAGTGTCCTGGGGTAAGGAATGAGAGTGTCCTGGGGTAAGGAATGAGCGTGTCCTGGGGTAAGGAATGAGCGTGTCCTGGGGTAAGGAATGAGCGTGTCCTGGGGTAAGGAATGAGCGTGTCCTGGGGTAAGGAATGAGCGTGTCCTGGGGTAAGGAATGAGCGTGTCCTGGGGTAAGGAATGAGCGTGTCCTGGGGTAAGGAATGAGAGTGTCCTGGGGTAAGGAATGAGAGTGTCCTGGGGTAAGGAATGAGCGTGTCCTGGGGTAAGGAATGAGCGTGTCCTGGGGTAAGGAATGAGCGTGTCCTGGGGTAAGGAATGAGCGTGTCCTGGGGTAAGGAATGAGCGTGTCCTGGGGTAAGGAATGAGCGTGTCCTGGGGTAAGGAATGAGCGTGTCCTGGGGTAAGGAATGAGAGTGTCCTGGGGTAAGGAATGAGCGTGTCCTGGGGTAAGGAATGTTTTTTTTGATACTCTGACTTATCTGTTCCTTCTCCAAATGTTCCAGGTCCCTGGTCAAAACATTAATCAAGGTTATCTACTCTGGGTCAGAGACAGAGTAGACCATATATTTGAAAGTGCCTATAACTGGGTTACAGCTATTGGCCTTACCCAATTAGCTCATTACTTGGTGAACACCCTACTTTGTGGCAGTGAAAGGCGCTGCATGGTCAATCCGACCTCTGCATAGGCCGTGCAGTATTTACGGTGATACGGCCTTTGCAGAAGTCAGGTCATTCATACTGCTTGCGCTTCACGGAGCAGCGCAGAGCTGTTGTGAAGGAACTTGTCATGGATGTGAGTTTGTGTTTATACAAGACCTCCCATCCTCAACGAGTCATGTCAATGCAGAGCTATACGGGAGTCCTCCGCATTGTTACAACATGCAAGCAATATGATACGGAGCTCAATTTGGTCTTGGCATGTCTCCGCAGGCTCTGCAATTGAATCACACCCTCCATGCAGTGCCTCCGACCACATTGTCAGATCAAGCATATATTTGTTTTAAACATATCAGGTTTGCGGAGGCGAGTCATGGTAGGGCGAGTGTAACCTAATGGGCCAATGGACGGCTGTGGTGTGCGTAGGAGAGTCTGGCTGTGAGCTGGGTGTAACAGACAGTAGACAGTGACAGACAGTGACAGACAGTAGACAGTGACAGACAGTGACAGACAGTATCAGACAGGAACAGACAGTAACAGACAGTAGACAGTGACAGACAGTGACAGAGAGTAACAGACAGTGACAGACAGTAGACAGTGACAGACAGGGACAGACAGTGACAGACAGTGACAGACAGTAACAGACAGTGACAGACAGGGACAGACAGTATCAGAGAGTAACAGACAGTAACAGACAGGGACAGACAGTGACAGACAGAATCAGACAGTGACAGACAGAATCAGACAGTGACAGACAGTAGACAGACAGGGACAGACAGGGACAGACAGTAACAGACAGTAACAGACAGTAGACAGTAACAGACAGTGACAGACAGGGACAGACAGTAACAGACAGTAGACAGTAACAGACAGGGACAGACAGTAGACAGTGATAGACAGTAGACAGGAACAGACAGTAGACAGGAACAGACCATGACAGTAACAGACAGTAGACGGTAACAGACAGTAGACAGGAACAGACAGTAGACAGGAACAGACAGTAGACAGGAACAGACAGTAGACAGGAACAGACAGTGACAGACAGTAGACAGGAACAGACAGTAGACAGGAACAGACAGTAGACGGGAACAGACGGTAACAGACAGTAGACAGGAACAGACGGTAACAGACGGTAACAGACAGTAGACAGGAACAGACAGTAGACGGTAACAGACAGTAGACGGTAACAGACAGTAGACGGTAACAGACAGTAGACAGGAACAGACAGTAGACAGGAACAGACAGTAGACAGGAACAGACAGTAGACAGTGACAGACAGGGACAGACAGGGACAGACAGGGACAGACAGAATCAGACAGTGACAGACAGTAGACAGTGATAGACAGTAGACAGGAACAGACAGTAGACAGGAACAGACAGTAGACAGTAACAGACAGTAGACAGTAACAGACAGTAGACGGTAACAGACAGTAGACGGTAACAGACAGTAGACGGTAACAGACAGTAGACAGGAACAGACAGTAACAGACAGTAGACAGGGACAGACAGTAGACAGTATCAGACAGGAACAGACAGTAACAGACAGTAGACAGTAACAGACAGGGACAGACAGTAGACAGGGACAGACAGTAGACAGTAACAGACAGTAACAGACAGTAGACAGGGACAGACAGTAGACAGTATCAGACAGGAACAGACAGTAACAGACAGTAGACAGTAACAGACAGAATCAGACAGTATCAGAGAGTAACAGACAGTAGACAATAACAGACAGTAACAGACAGTGACAGACAGTGGACAGTATCAGACAGGAACAGACAGTAACAGACAGTAGACAGTGACAGACAGTAGACAGTGACAGACAGTAACAGACAGTAGATGGCAACAGATGGTAACAGACAGTAACAGACAGTAGACAGAGACAGACAGGGACAGACAGGGACAGACAGTGACAGACAGTAACAGACAGGGACAGACAGTATCAGACAGTAGACAATAACAGACAGTAACAGACAGTGACAGACAGTGGACAGTATCAGACAGGAACAGACAGTAACAGACAGTAGACAGTAACAGACAGGGACAGTGACAGACAGTAGACAGACAGTGACAGACAGTAACAGACAGTAACAGACAGTAACAGACAGTAGACAGACAGGGACAGACAGTATCAGACAGTAACAGACAGTAACAGACAGTAGACAGTAACAGACAGGGACAGACAGTAGACAGTGATAGACAGTAGACAGGAACAGACAGTAGACAGGAACAGACCATAACAGACAGTAACAGACAGTAGACGGTAACAGACGGTAACAGACAGTAGACAGGAACAGACAGTAGACAGGAACAGACAGTAGACAGGAACAGACAGTAGACAGGAACAGACAGTAGACAGTAACAGACAGTAGACAGTGACAGACAGGGACAGACAGGGACAGACAGGGACAGACAGAATCAGACAGTGACAGACAGTAGACAGTGATAGACAGTAGACAGGAACAGACAGTAGACAGGAACAGACAGTAGACAGTAACAGACAGTAGACAGGGACAGACAGTAGACAGTATCAGACAGGAACAGACAGTAACAGACAGTAGACAGTAACAGACAGGGACAGACAGTAGACAGGGACAGACAGTAGACAGTAACAGACAGTAACAGACAGTAGACAGGGACAGACAGTAGACAGTATCAGACAGGAACAGACAGTAACAGACAGTAGACAGTAACAGACAGAATCAGACAGTATCAGAGAGTAACAGACAGTAACAGACAGTAGACAATAACAGACAGTAACAGACAGTGACAGACAGTGGACAGTATCAGACAGGAACAGACAGTAACAGACAGTAGACAGTGACAGACAGTAGACAGTGACAGACAGTAACAGACAGTAGATGGCAACAGATGGTAACAGACAGTAACAGACAGTAGACAGAGACAGACAGGGACAGACAGGGACAGACAGTGACAGACAGTAACAGACAGGGACAGACAGTATCAGACAGTAGACAATAACAGACAGTAACAGACAGTGACAGACAGTGGACAGTATCAGACAGGAACAGACAGTAACAGACAGTAGACAGTAACAGACAGGGACAGTGACAGACAGTAGACAGACAGTGACAGACAGTAACAGACAGTAACAGACAGTAGACAGACAGGGACAGACAGTATCAGACAGTAACAGACAGTAACAGACAGTAGACAGTAACAGACAGGGACAGACAGTAGACAGTGATAGACAGTAGACAGGAACAGACAGTAGACAGGAACAGACCATAACAGACAGTAACAGACAGTAGACGGTAACAGACGGTAACAGACAGTAGACAGGAACAGACAGTAGACAGGAACAGACAGTAGACAGGAACAGACAGTAGACAGGAACAGACAGTGACAGACAGTAGACAGTGACAGACAGTAGACAGGAACAGACCATAACAGACAGTAGACAGTAACAGACAGTAGACGGTAACAGACGGTAGACAGGAACAGACAGTAGACAGGAACAGACAGTAACAGACAGTAGACAGTAACAGACAGTAGACAGTAACAGACAGTGACAGACAGTAGACAGGGACAGACAATAACAGACAGTAACAGACAGTGACAGACAGTGGACAGTATCAGACAGGAACAGACAGTAGACAGGAAAAGACAGTAACAGACAGTGTCGTGGAGGATCGTTTCAAAATATAACACTTACAAGAACTTGTGAATTCAAGATAGGCTTTTAATACAAACATATCAGAAGCCTCGATGGTCCGCGGAACACACACTTTCCCAGACAGTAGACAGGAACAGACAGTAGACAGGAACAGACAGTAGACAGGAACAGACAGTGACAGACAGTAGACAGTGATAGACAGTAGACAGGAACAGACAGTAGACAGGAACAGACAGTAGACGGGAACAGACAGTAGACGGGAACAGACAGTAGACAGTAACAGACAGTAGACGGTAACAGACAGTAGACGGTAACAGACAGTAGACAGGAACAGACAGTAACAGACAGTAGACAGGGACAGACAATAACAGACAGTAACAGACAGTGACAGACAGTGGACAGTATCAGACAGGAACAGACAGTAGACAGGAAAAGACAGTAACAGACAGTGTCGTGGAGGATCGTTTCAAAATATAACACTTACAAGAACTTGTGAATTCAAGATAGGCTTTTAATACAAACATATCAGAAGCCTCGATGGTCCGCGGAACACACACTTTCCCAGAGCACTGGCTCTGTCTTTATACACACACAGTATATGAGTCCATTCCATATGTTAATGGAGTTACTTCCCTCAGGTCATCGGCCACCATTATCTTTCAGTCCAGGCTTCCTCCATGTTCATGCCTAATAACGCCTGTATCCGCTCTTGATTAGATTACAATGGTGGCAGGACCCTCGTGTCCTAAAATTAATATATGTCTATCTTACCCTAAGCACTTATGTCCTTTACCCTAAGCACTTATGTCCTTTACCCTAAGCACTTATGTCCTTTACCCTAAGCACTTATGTCCTTTACCCTAAGCACTTATGGCCTTTACCCTAAGCACTTATGTCCTTTACCCTAAGCACTTATGGCCTTTGCCCTAAGCACTTATGTCCTTTACCCTAAGCACTTATGTCCTTTACCCTAAGCACTTATGTCCTTTACCCTAAGCACTTATGTCCTTTACCCTAAGCACTTATGTTTGTTCCTCTCTATCTAATCTTTATAATGATGTCCTCCTCTTTCCATAATAGATAATGTATTTAAGGGTCACCTCCTCCTCTTTTTATTTATTTATTTATTTATTTCACCTTTATTTAACCAGGTAAGCAAGTTGAGAACAAGTTCTCATTTACAATTGCGACCTGGCCAAGATAAAGCAAAGCAGTTCGACACATACAACGACACAGAGTTACACATGGAGTAAAACAAACATACAGTCAATAATACAGTAAAAAAAAACAAGTCTATATACAATGTGAGCAAATTAGGTGAGAAGGGAGGTAAAGGCAAAAAAGGCCATGGTGGCAAAGTAAATACAATATAGCAAGTAAAACACTGGAATGGTAGTTTTGCAATGGAAGAATGTGCAAAGTAGAAAAAAAATAATGGGGTGCAAAGGAGCAAAATAAATAAATAAATTAAATACAGTTGGGAAAGAGGTAGTTGTTTGGGCTAAATTATAGGTGGGCTATGTACAGGTGCAGTAATCTGTAAGATGCTCTGACAGTTGGTGCTTAAAGCTAGTGAGGGAGATAAGTGTTTCCAATTTAAGAGATTTTTGTAGTTCGTTCCAGTCATTGGCAGCAGAGAACTGGAAGGAGAGGCGGCCAAAGAAAGAATTGGTTTTGGGGTGACTAGAGAGATATACCTGCTGGAGCGTGTGCTACAGGTGGGAGATGCTATGGTGACCAGCGAGCTGAGATAAGGGGGACTTTACCTAGCAGGGTCTTGTAGATGACATGGAGCCAGTGGGTTTGGCGACGAGTATGAAGCGAGGGCCAGCCAACGAGAGCGTACAGGTCGCAATGGTGGGTAGTATATGGGGATTTGGTGACAAAACGGATTGCACTGTGATAGACTGCATCCAATTTGTTGAGTAGGGTATTGGAGGCTATTTTGTAAAATGACATCGCCAAAGTCGAGGATTGGTAGGATGGTCAATTTTACAAGGGTATGTTTGGCAGCATGAGTGAAGGATGCTTTGTTGCGAAATAGGAAGCCAATTCTAGATTTAACTTTGGATTGGAGATGTTTGATATGGGTCTGGAAGGAGAGTTTACAGTCTAACCAGACACCTAAGTATTTGTAGTTGTCCACGTATTCTAAGTCAGAGCCGTCCAGAGTAGTGATGTTGGACAGGCAGGTAGGTGCAGGTAGCGATCGGTTGAAGAGCATGCATTTAGTTTTACTTGTATTTAAGAGCAATTGGAGGCCACGGAAGGAGAGTTGTATGGCATTGAAGCTTGCCTGGAGGGTTGTTAACACAGTGTCCAAAGAAGGGCCGGAAGTATACAGAATGGTGTCGTCTGCGTAGAGGTGGATCAGAGACTCACCAGCAGCAAGAGCGACCTCATTGATGTATACAGAGAAGAGAGTCGGTCCAAGAATTGAACCCTGTGGCACCCCATAGAGACTGCCAGAGGTCCGGACAGCAGACCCTCCGATTTGACACACTGAACTCTATCAGAGAAGTAGTTGGTGAACCAGGCGAGGCAATCATTTGAGAAACCAAGGCTGTCGAGTCTGCCGATGAGGATGCGGTGGTTGACAGAGTCGAAAGCCTTGGCCAGATCAATGAATACGGCTGCACAGTAATGTTTCTTATCGATGGCGGTTAAGATATCGTTTAGGACCTTGAGCGTGGCTGAGGTGCACCCATGACCAGCTCTGAAACCAGATTGCATAGCAGAGAAGGTATGGTGAGATTCGAAATGGTCGGTAATCTGTTTGTTGACTTGGCTTTCGAAGACCTTAGAAAGGCATGGTAGGATAGATATAGGTCTGTAACAGTTTGGGTCAAGAGTGTCCCCCCTTTGAAGAGGGGGATGACCGCAGCTGCTTTCCAATCTTTGGGAATCTCAGATGACACGAAAGAGAGGTTGAACAGGCTAGTAATAGGGGTGGCAACAATTTGGCAGATAATTTTAGAAAGAAAGGGTCCAGATTGTCTAGCCCGGCTGATTTGTAGGGGTCCAGATTTTTCAGCTCTTTCAGAACTTCAGCTGAATGGATTTGGGAGAAGGAGAAATGGGGAAGGCTTGGGCGAGTTGCTGTTGGGGGTGCAGTGCTGTTGACCGGGGTAGGAGTTGCCAGGTGGAAAGCATGGCCAGCCGTAGAAAAATGCTTATTGAAATTCTCAATTATGGTGGATTTATAAGTGGTGACAGTGTTTCCTATCTTCAGTGCAGTGGGCAGCTGGGAGGAGGTGTTCTTATTCTCCATGGACTTTACAGTGTCCCAGAACTTTTTGAGTTAGTGTTGCAGGAAGCAAATTTCTGCTTGAAAAGCTAGCCTTGGCTTTTCTAACTGCCTGTGTATAATGGTTTCTAGCTTCCCTGAACAGCTGCATATCACGGGGCTGTTCGATGCTAATGCAGAACGCCATAGGATGTTTTTGTGTTGGTTAAGGGCAGTCAGGTCTGGGGAGAACCAAGGGCTATATCTGTTCCTGGTTCTAATTTTCTTGAATGGGGCATGTTTATTTAAGATTGTTAGGAAGGCATTTTAAAAAAATATCCAGGCATCCTCTACTGACGGGATGAGATCAATATCCTTCCAGGACACCCCGGCCAGGTCGATTAGAAAGGCCTGCTCGCTGAAGTGTTTCAGGGAGCGTTTTACAGTGATGAGTGGAGGTCGTTTGACCGCTGACCCATTACGGATGCAGGCAATGAGGCAGTGATCGCTGAGATCTTGGTTGAAGACAGCAGAGGTGTATTTAGAGGGGAAGTTGGTTAGGATGATATCTATGAGGGTGCCCGTGTTTAAGGCTTTGGGGAGGTACCTGGTAGGTTCATTGATAATTTGTGTGAGATTGAGGGCATCAAGTTTAGATTGTAGGATGGCTGGGGTGTTAAGCATGTTCCAGTTTAGGTCGCCTAGCAGCACGAGCTCTGAAGATAGATGGGGGGCAATCAGTTCACATATGGTGTCCAGAGCACAGCTGGGGGCAGAGGGTGGTCTATAGCAGTCGGCAACGGTGAGAGACTTGTTTTTAGAGAGGTGGATTTTTAAAAGTAGAAGTTCAAATTGTTTGGGTACTCTTTGCCCTAAGCCCTTATGCACAGTAAAGCACGTATGGCTTCGGCCATTACACTTATGTCTGTTTAATCTGTGGTTTCCTGTCCGCTTTCTGTTTTTGGTCTAATGTACACCTATCTTTGCTCAATAGTGTCATATCTGTCTCTATATGTAACAATAACTACAACAACAGTAACAGACAGGATACAGTAACAGACAGTAGACAGTAACAGACAGTATCAGACAGTAACAGACAGTGACAGACAGTAGACAGGAACAGACAGTAACAGACAGTAGACAGTATCAGACAGTAGACAGTGACAGACAGTGACAGACAGTAGACAGGAACAGACAGTGACAGACAGTAACAGACAGTAGACAGGAACAGACAGGAACAGACAGTAGACAGTGACAGACAGTGACAGAAAGTGACAGACAGGAACAGACAGTATCAGACAGTAGACAGTGACAGACAGTAACAGACAGCAGACAGTAACAGACAGTAGACAGTGACAGACAGGAACAGACAGTAACAGACAGTAGTCAGTGACAGACAGTGACAGAGAGTAACAGACAGTGACAGACAGTATCAGACAGGAACAGACAGTATCAGACAGTAGACAGTGACAGACAGTGACAGAGAGTAACAGACAGTGACAGACAGTGACAGACAGTATCAGACAGTATCAGACAGTAACAGACAGTAGACAGTGACAGAGAGTAACAGACAGTGACAGACAGTATCAGACAGGAACAGACAGTATCAGACAGGAACAGACAGTAACAGACAGTAGACAGTGACAGACAGTGACAGAGAGTAACAGACAGGAACCGACAGTATCAGACAGGAACAGACAGTATCAGACAGTAACAGACAGTAGACAGTGACAGACAGTAACAGACAGCAGACAGTAACAGACAGTAGACAGTGACAGACAGTGACAGACAGTGACAGACAGTAACAGACAGTAACAGACAGTAACAGACAGTAGACAGTAACAGACAGTGACAGACAGTAGACAGTATCAGACAGGAACAGACAGTAACAGACAGTAGACAGCAACAGACAGTTAAACAGTGACAGACAGTAGACAGTAACAGACAGAAGACAGTAACAGACAGTAACAGACAGTGACAGACAGTAGACAGTATCAGACAGGAACAGACAGCAACAGACAGTTAAACAGTGACAGACAGTAGACAGTGACAGACAGGAACAGACAGTAGACAGTAACAGACAGTAGACGGCAACAGATAGTAACAGACAGTAGACAGTAACAGACAGCAGACAGTAGACAGGAACAGACAGTAGACAGCAGCAGACAGTAGACAGTAACAGACAGCAGACAGTAGCAGACAGTAGACAGTAACAGACAGTAACAGACAGCAGACAGTAACAGACAGCAGACAGTAGACAGTAACAGACAGTAGACAGTAATAGACAGTAGACAGTAGCAGACAGTAGACAGTAACAGACAGTAGACAGTGACAGACAGTAACAGACAGACAGTGACAGACAGTAGACAGTAACAGACAGTAGACAGGAACAGACAATAACAGACAGTGTCATGTGAATTCAAGATAGGCTTTTAATACAAACATATCAGAAGCCTAGATGGTCCGCGGAACACACCCTTTCCCAGAGCACTGGCTCTGTCTTTATACACACACAGTATATGAGTCCATTCCATATGTTAATGGGGTTACTTCCCTCAGGTCATCGGCCACCATTATCTTTCAGTCCAGGCTTCCTCCATGTTCATGCCTAATAACGCCTGTATCCGCTCTTGATTAGATTACAATGGTGGCAGGACCCTCGTGTCCTAAAATTAATATATGTCTATCTTACCCTAAGCACTTATGTCCTTTACCCTAAGCACTTATGTCCTTTACCCTAAGCACTTATGTCCTTTACCCTAAGCACTTATGTCCTTTACCCTAAGCACTTATGTCCTTTACCCTAAGCACTTATGGCCTTTGCCCTAAGCGCTTATGTCCTTTACCCTAAGCACTTATGTCCTTTACCCTAAGCACTTATGTCCTTTACCCTAAGCACTTATGTCCTTTACCCTAAGCACTTATGTCCTTTACCCTAAGCACTTATGTTTGTTCCTCTCTATCTAATCTTTATAATGATGTCCTCCTCTTTCCATAATAGATAATGTATTTAAGGGTCACCTCCTCCTCTTTGCCCTAAGCCCTTATGCACAGTAAAGCACGTATGGCTTCGGCCATTACACTTATGTCTGTTTAATCTGTGGTTTCCTGTCCGCTTTCTGTTTGTGGTCTAATGTACACCTATCTTTGCTCAATAGTGTCATATCTGTCTCTATATGTAACAATAACTACAACAACAGTGACAGACAGTAACAGACAGGATACAGTAACAGACAGTAGACAGTAACAGACAGTGACAGACAGTATCAGACAGTGACAGACAGTAACAGACAGCAGACAGTAACAGACAGTGACAGACAGTAGACAGGAACAGACAGTAACAGACAGTAGACAGTATCAGACAGTAGACAGTGACAGACAGTAGACAGGAACAGACAGTGACAGACAGTAACAGACAGTAGACAGGAACAGACAGGGAACAGACAGTAGACAGTGACAGAGAGTAACAGACAGTGACAGACAGTATCAGACAGGAACAGACAGTATCAGACAGTAGACAGTGACAGACAGTAACAGACAGCAGACAGTAACAGACAGTAGACAGTGACAGACAGGAACAGACTGTAACAGACAGTAGACAGTGACAGACAGTGACAGAGAGTAACAGACAGTGACAGACAGTAGACAGCAACATATAGTAACAGACAGTAGACAGTAACAGACAGTAGACAGTAACAGACAGTAGACAGTCCATAACAGACAGTAGACAGTAACAGACAGTAGACAGCAACATATAGTAACAGACAGTATACAGTAACAGACAGTAGACAGGAACAGACAGTAGACAGTAACAGACAGTAGACAGCAACATATAGTAACAGACAGTAGACAGTAACAGACAGTAGACAGTAACAGACAGTAGACAGCAACATATAGTAACAGACAGTATACAGTAACAGACAGTAGACAGGAACAGACAGTAGACAGGAACAGACAGTAGATAGTAACAGACAGTGACAGACAGTAGACATTAACAGACAGTAGACATTAACAGACAGTAGACAGTGACAGACAGTAGACAGTGACAGACAGCAACAGACAGTAGACAGCAACAGACAGTAGACAGTAACAGACAGTAGACAGCAACAGACAGTAGACAGACAGTGACAGACAGTAGACAGTAACAGACAGTAGACAGTGACAGATAGTAACAGACAGTAGACAGCAACAGACAGTAGACAGCAACAGACAGTAGACAGACAGTGACAGACAGTAGACATTAACAGA
Source organism: Oncorhynchus nerka (assembly GCF_034236695.1). Taxonomy (NCBI): domain Eukaryota; kingdom Metazoa; phylum Chordata; class Actinopteri; order Salmoniformes; family Salmonidae; genus Oncorhynchus; species Oncorhynchus nerka. Next base: position 92,702,700 of record NC_088408.1, on the reverse strand, counting down.
CAGTAGACAGTGACAGATAGTAACAGACAGTAGACAGTAACAGACAGTAGACAGTGACAGATAGTAACAGACAGTGACAGACAGTAGACAGGAACAGACAGTAGACAGTGACAGACAGTAGACAGCAACAGACAGTAGACAGCAACAGACAGTAGACAGTAACAGACAGTAGACAGCAACAGACAGTAGACAGCAACAGACAGTAGACAGGAACAGACAGTAGACAGTAACAGACAGTGACAGACAGTAGACAGCAACAGACAGTAGACAGCAACAGACAGTAGACAGGAACAGACAGTAGACAGCAACAGACAGTAGACAGTAACAGACAGTAGACAGGAACAGACAGTAGACAGTGACAGATAGTAACAGACAGTAGACAGCAACAGACAGTAGACAGGAACAGACAGTAGACAGTGACAGACAGTAGACAGTAACAGACAGTAGACAGTGACAGATAGTAACAGTAACAGACAGTAGACAGTGACAGATAGTAACAGTAACAGACAGTAGACAGGAACAGACAGTAACAGACAGTAGACAGGAACAGACAGTAGACAGGAACAGACAGTAGACAGGAACAGACAGTAGACAGTGACAGATAGTAACAATAACAGACAGTAGACAGTGACAGATAGTAACAGTAACAGACAGTAGACAGTGACAGATAGTAACAGACAGTAGACAGGAACAGACAGTAGACAGTGACAGATAGTAACAGTAACAGACAGTAGACAGTGACAGATAGTAACAGTCGCGCTGTTTCCCACTACTGTTGATTCCATCTTAAAAGTAAGATAATGTGGAGAGTATGTATGTACTGCTGAGTCCATAAACAACGTGTTGAGATAGTGGTGTAATGTGGAGAGTATGTATGTACTGCTGAGTCCATAAACAACGTGTTGAGATAGTGGTGTAATGTGGAGAGTATGTATGTACTGCTGAGTCCATAAACAACGTGTTGAGATAGTGGTGTAATGTGGAGAGTATGTATGTACTGCTGAGTCCATAAACAACGTGTTGAGATAGTGGTTTGTAATTGTGTTATGGGTAATGTGGAGAGTATGTATGTACTGCTGAGTCCATAAACAACGTGTTGAGATAGTGGTTTGTAATTGTGTTATGGGTAATGTGGAGAGTATGTATGTACTGCTGAGTCCATAAACAACGTGTTGAGATAGTGGTGTAATGTGGAGAGTATGTATGTACTGCTGAGTCCATAAACAACGTGTTGAGATAGTGGTGTAATGTGGAGAGTATGTATGTACTGCTGAGTCCATAAACAACGTGTTGAGATAGTGGTGTAATGTGGAGAGTATGTATGTACTGCTGAGTTCATAAACAACGTGTTGAGATAGTGGTGTAATGTGGAGAGTATGTATGTACTGCTGAGTCCATAAACAACGTGTTGAGATAGTGGTGTAATGTGGAGAGTATGTATGTACTGCTGAGTCCATAAACAACGTGTTGAGATAGTGGTGTAATGTGGAGAGTATGTATGTACTGCTGAGTTCATAAACAACGTGTTGAGATAGTGGTGTAATGTGGAGAGTATGTATGTACTGCTGAGTCCATAAACAACGTGTTGAGATAGTGGTGTAATGTGGAGAGTATGTATGTACTGCTGAGTCCATAAACAACGTGTTGAGATAGTGGTGTAATGTGGAGAGTATGTATGTACTGCTGAGTCCATAAACAACGTGTTGAGATAGTGGTTTGTAATTGTGTTATGGGTAATGTGGAGAGTATGTATGTACTGCTGAGTCCATAAACAACGTGTTGAGATAGTGGTGCAATGTGGAGAGTATGTATGTACTGCTGAGTCCATAAACAACGTGTTGAGATAGTGGTGTAATGTGGAGAGTATGTATGTACTGCTGAGTCCATAAACAACGTGTTGAGATAGTGGTGTAATGTGGAGAGTATGTATGTACTGCTGAGTCCATAAACAACGTGTTGAGATAGTGGTGTAATGTGGAGAGTATGTATGTACTGCTGAGTCCATAAACAACGTGTTGAGATAGTGGTGTAATTGTGTTATGGGTAATGTGGAGAGTATGTATGTACTGCTGAGTCCATAAACAACGTGTTGAGATAGTGGTTTGTAATTGTGTTATGGGTAATGTGGAGAGTATGTATGTACTGCTGAGTCCATAAACAACGTGTTGAGATAGTGGTTTGTAATTGTGTTATGGGTAATGTGGAGAGTATGTATGTACTGCTGAGTCCATAAACAACGTGTTGAGATAGTGGTGTAATGTGGAGAGTATGTATGTACTGCTGAGTCCATAAACAACGTGTTGAGATAGTGGTGTAATGTGGAGAGTATGTATGTACTGCTGAGTTCATAAACAACGTGTTGAGATAGTGGTGTAATGTGGAGAGTATGTATGTACTGCTGAGTCCATAAACAACGTGTTGAGATAGTGGTGTAATGTGGAGAGTATGTATGTACTGCTGAGTCCATAAACAACGTGTTGAGATAGTGGTTTGTAATTGTGTTATGGGTAATGTGGAGAGTATGTATGTACTGCTGAGTCCATAAACAACGTGTTGAGATAGTGGTGCAATGTGGAGAGTATGTATGTACTGCTGAGTCCATAAACAACGTGTTGAGATAGTGGTGTAATGTGGAGAGTATGTATGTACTGCTGAGTCCATAAACAACGTGTTGAGATAGTGGTGTAATGTGGAGAGTATGTATGTACTGCTGAGTCCATAAACAACGTGTTGAGATAGTGGTGTAATTGTGTTATGGGTAATGGAGAGTATGTATGTACTGCTGAGTCCATAAACAACGTGTTGAGATAGTGGTGTAATTGTGTTATGGGTAATGTGGAGAGTATGTATGTACTGCTGAGTCCATAAACAACGTGTTGAGATAGTGGTTTGTAATTGTGTTATGGGTAATGTGGAGAGTATGTATGTACTGCTGAGTCCATAAACAACGTGTTGAGATAGTGGTTTGTAATTGTGTTATGGGTAATGTGGAGAGTATGTATGTACTGCTGAGTCCATAAACAACGTGTTGAGATAGTGGTGTAATGTGGAGAGTATGTATGTACTGCTGAGTCCATAAACAACGTGTTGAGATAGTGGTGTAATGTGGAGAGTATATATGTACTGCTGAGTCCATAAACAACGTGTTGAGATAGTGGTGTAATGTGGAGAGTATGTATGTACTGCTGAGTTCATAAACAACGTGTTGAGATAGTGGTGTAATGTGGAGAGTATGTATGTACTGCTGAGTCCATAAACAACGTGTTGAGATAGTGGTGTAATGTGGAGAGTATGTATGTACTGCTGAGTCCATAAACAACGTGTTGAGATAGTGGTGTAATGTGGAGAGTATGTATGTACTGCTGAGTCCATAAACAACGTGTTGAGATAGTGGTGTAATGTGGAGAGTATGTATGTACTGCTGAGTCCATAAACAACGTGTTGAGATAGTGGTGTAATGTGGAGAGTATGTATGTACTGCTGAGTCCATAAACAACGTGTTGAGATAGTGGTGTAATGTGGAGAGTATGTATGTACTGCTGAGTCCATAAACAACGTGTTGAGATAGTGGTTTGTAATTGTGTTATGGGTAATGTGGAGAGTATGTATGTACTGCTGAGTCCATAAACAACGTGTTGAGATAGTGGTGCAATGTGGAGAGTATGTATGTACTGCTGAGTCCATAAACAACGTGTTGAGATAGTGGTGTAATGTGGAGAGTATGTATGTACTGCTGAGTCCATAAACAACGTGTTGAGATAGTGGTGTAATTGTGTTATGGGTAATGTGGAGAGTATGTATGTACTGCTGAGTCCATAAACAACGTGTTGAGATAGTGGTGTAATGTGGAGAGTATGTATGTACTGCTGAGTCCATAAACAACGTGTTGAGATAGTGGTGTAATGTGGAGAGTATGTATGTACTGCTGAGTCCATAAACAACGTGTTGAGATAGTGGTTTGTAATTGTGTTATGGGTAATGTGGAGAGTATGTATGTACTGCTGAGTCCATAAACAACGTGTTGAGATAGTGGTGTAATGTGGAGAGTATGTATGTACTGCTGAGTCCATAAACAACGTGTTGAGATAGTGGTGTAATGTGGAGAGTATGTATGTACTGCTGAGTTCATAAACAAAGTGTTGAGATAGTGGTGTAATGTGGAGAGTATGTATGTACTGCTGAGTCCATAAACAACGTGTTGAGATAGTGGTGTAATGTGGAGAGTATGTATGTACTGCTGAGTCCATAAACAACGTGTTGAGATAGTGGTGTAATGTGGAGAGTATGTATGTACTGCTGAGTCCATAAACAAAGTGTTGAGATAGTGGTGTAATTGTGTTATGGGTAATGTGGAGAGTATGTATGTACTGCTGAGTCCATAAACAACGTGTTGAGATAGTGGTGTAATGTGGAGAGTATGTATGTACTGCTGAGTTCATAAACAAAGTGTTGAGATAGTGGTTTGTAATTGTGTTATGGGTAATGCCCTTACATGTTTTTTTTGGCCAGGTCGCAGTTGCAAATGAGAACTTGTTCTCAACTAGCCTACCTGGTTAAATAAAGGTGTTCTCAACTATCCTACCTGGTTAAATAAAGGTGTTCTCAACTATCCTACCTGGTTAAATAAAGGTGTTCTCAACTATCCTACCTGGTTAAATAAAGGTGAAATAATAAAAAGAAAATGCAAGAACCTACTGAGACCAACAATCGTTTTTTTCACCCATTTTGTTGCGTTACAATGTGGGATTGAAATAGATTCAGGTGGGGATTCCTGCGTCAACAAGCAAAGGAAAGGACTAATTTGAGTTAAAATGGAGTTGGAGCACTCAACAAAAACAAGGAAGAGATTCATGTATTTTTGCTCACGTTAACCCATTGTACAGGATGCGAACAGGTGACTGGCGTCTCGACGTCAAGCTGACGTCGTCCTCAAAGCGACCTGACCATTGCACATAGCTCCTATTTATAGCCTAGTGGCTCATTGAGACACAACCATGTAAAGAAATACATCATTATAATACGTTCGGGTAAATTATTACACAACTTAATAAAATAAATTGTGTGTCTCGTTAATCAACAGGTCAAATTATACATAGCTGATATTTGGGTGTCTGTGAATCCGGAGAGACAGAGACCCCAAAGAACAAGGCAACAACATTATAGAAACAAGAACAGTGAAAAATCCTCATTTAGCCCCTTTGGGTACTGAGTACTGCCATAATGCCAGTCTTTGTTTTAGTTTACGCACGGTCAGTGGGGACCCGTCTTTCAGGGTCGGTGGGGCAGTACCCCAGCTGTTTTGAGCCCCGTCTTTCAGGGCCGGTGGGGCAGTACCCCAGCTGTTTTGAGCCCCGTCTTTCTGGGCCGGTGGGGCAGTACCCCAGCTGTTTTGAGCCCCGTCTTTCAGGGCCGGTGGGGCAGTACCCCAGCTGTTTTGAGCCCCGTCTTTCTGGGCCGGTGGGGCAGTACCCCAGCTGTTTTGAGCCCCGTCTTTCAGGGCCAGTGGGGCAGTACCCCAGCTGTTTTGAGCCCCGTCTGTTTAGCTAAAACGTGTGTATGTGTGTGTTATTATTTAATAAAGTTTTGTTGCCTGTTTTTCATGTTATTTTGGCATTAATGTGTCATGTATCAGTTTGCAAACACTATAAAAAAGTTTTTAAAAGTTCTCAAATTTTTCCAAGAACATTAAGAACACTTTCCATAAATGTTTTAGAATGTTCCTGAACTTTACTAAGAATGTTATTTAAAAACATATACATTCCTCGGCATCAACAAAACTTTCTCCATCCTGTATCTTGTTAATTGATCGTTTGTTGTTCTACAGATCTACCATGTCAGGAGAAGAAATAATCCACACCACCTACAAGCACATGGAAGTAACAGGGAAGATAGCGTCAGTCAGAAATTCCTTATCTCGAAACCAACCAGTCATCATTGTCAAGGATAAGCAAATTAATGAGAAAATCAATCATGAAGGTAGGAGTATGAATTAAAGTGGTGCTGTTTGCTGCATTGTGTAAAATGTGTGATTTCTGCAGAAGACCCATAAAGAATAGTGTATTTTGTCCCTTTAAAGCAGAGGGGTGTTAAATTCACTTCCTGGAGTGGAGGTGGATTTTGGCTCCTCCCCTTGTACTTTATCATTGATTAGTTAGGAACTCCCCTTACATATTTTTTTTAGGTCTTAATTGAACACACATCGAAATGAAGAAAAAAAACAGCAGACACATGGCCCTCCACACCTGCTTTAAAGGGACATTCCAAGTGAATTCATTACTTAGTTGATTGTTTTTTGTGGCAACAAGAAGAAAAAAAAATACAACTATTGGTGGAAAAAAATGTGCAGATCTTTATCACACCCTAGGAAGTAAAGAATGCTTATTTCGCTTTTCAGTGACCGTCTACCACTTGAAAAGGGATTCGAAATCTGTTGGATTGGCGTTCAGTTTCCGGCATAATGATCAGACCGTTTTCTCTGTTGTCGACGGGGATGATGTGAAGGTAATACATATATTTCATTGCATTTGAAAATACGTTTGTTGCGGACTCTTTTGGAATTGACCAACTCCATAGAAGTCAGAGAGTGTTATGTGCAGGACCTATGGGGCCTGGCCCGCCCAACCTCCTTACCCGTACAAATAAAATATTGATCATTTATTTGACCGAGACGCACGCTGACATAAAGACTTATCAGTCTCAGATAAAGCCTCCGATTGAGCAGAACAGCACCGCTCTGTCTCCGTAGACCACGTATCTGATGCGGTCTGGACAATAGGAGTATGGCATGGCTTTTTTTGGCCAGACAGCATCAGATAGTAAGATAGAGGGGCGCTGTTTCACTCGCTAATTTTAGCAGAGAGGAAGAGGAGAAGCAAGATGGCTCACTCTTGCCAAAATCTATCCCCAATAAGCCCAATGCGTTTATGGGCATAATATGCAAATCTAAGCTTGTCACCTGCATTCCCACCTTTGGGACAATGACTCACATTGTTAGGGCGGAAACATGAGCATCTCGTCATCATTTCTCTGGTTTCAGCTAAGCTAATTAGAACAGAGAGTTGGCGGTTGCACAGTGCACTGTTTGGATGTTGGCTTACCCTAAAGTAAATTGATGGTTTGCCAAAATTATATAATTACCCCCGTCCAAATAAAATCATTTAAAATACTTTACCAGAGAGCTTGACTTAGATCATTAGCTTCTTATTTATTTATTTATTTGGCTATGTATTGTTTCAAATCACAGGTACGTTGGCCTGGTTGGGCAGCCACGCTGCTGTTTGACTTGTGGCTGTCAGTGAAAAGCATCTATTATGTGTGAAGATGGTTTCTTGAGTATAATTTAAAATGTTGAGACAAGGGGAGGGGTGTGTGGCGAAGATATGGGCGTCGCTCTCCAAAATGTACACCAATGTCTTCTGCCAATTCTTACACATTCATTGTCTGAATTGTTTGCCATTTGATATTTTTTATTGGATCAATTCCACCTTATATTTGTAACCATAAGGACTAGTAGATGTAATGTCAATCCCCATCATGTGGTATTAGTAATTTACTGTTCTTAAAAAAAAAATATATATATATATATATATAACTCAGCAAAACAAATTACTGGAAGTTCTTTGTTTCTGGCCATTCTGAGCCTGTAAACAAACCCACAAATGCTGATGTTCCAGATTCTCAGCTAGTCTAAAGGCCAGTTTTATTGCTTCTTTAATCAGAAAAGTTTTCAGCTGTGCCATGTCACAAACTGGCTCAAAGTGCGTAACAAAAAGGGAGACGACTTGGAGATTAGTTAATATATTTTTTTATTCCTTAAGTAAACTAAATAAGAATGAATAGTGTGTGTAGTCAGTAGTGTAAGTGAGTGGTTGCATGCATAAATGTGATAATGAGGGGTGTTGAAAGGTGCCAACGCAAACAGCCAAACTTTTGAAAGGTAGTGTGTGTGTGTGTGTGTGTGTGTGTGTGTATGTACAGTTGAAGTCAGAAGTTTACATACACTTAGGTTGGAGTCATTAAAACTTGTTTTTCAACCACTCCACAAATTTCTTGTAAACAAACTATAGTTTTGTCAAGTCGGTTAGGACAAGTCAGCTAGTGCATGACACTAGTAAATTGTCCAACAATTGTTTACAGACAGATTATGGGCAGAACTGAAAAAGCGTGTGCGAGCAAGGAGGCCTACAAACCTGACTCAGTTACACCAGCTATGTCAGGAGGAATGGGCCAAAACTCACTCATCGTATTGTGGGAAGCTTGTGGAAGGCTACCAGACACATTTGACCCAAGTTAAACCATTTTAAACGCAATGTTACCAAATACTAATTGAGTGCATGTAAACTTCTGAGCCACTGGGAATGTGATGAAAGAAATAAAAGCTGAAATAAATCATTCTCTCTATTATTCTGACATTTCACATTTAAAATAAAGTGGTGATCCTAACTGACCTAAGACAGGGAATTTTTACAATGGTTAAATGTCAGGAATTGTGAAACTGAGATTAAGGTATATGTAAACTTCCAACTTCAACAGTATGTATGTTTGTTTGTATATATTCTCCATTCCATATGTAACTAGTAGGCATATCTGCTGTACTTGAGAAACAAGTATTTGTTCATTTCATAACTGTAATTTAAAGATTTTTGTCTCCAGTTTTCATTATTTTGTCTCTGTCCTGATAGCATGTACCTCCGACGTTGAGTTGACATGTTGATGCACTTCACTAGCCATAGCTCAAATCAAGGCAGATTAGAAAGGGAGGCAGACAGGCAGAGTTGAGTTTTAAAGAACCTGAATTTATCAGTATATTTTCTACATGTTTTATTTATTTTGTCTTTAGGCCTATGTATTTTACTTAGTTGATCATGGAAGTTGTAGGTATACTGTTGCATTGGCCTATAGGCTGAGTTCCATGCACTAATTTCACTAGATGCCAATGGATCACGGTGTATCAATGTGTCCAGATGTCAAAGGGTGTTGTTCTAGCATTAGTTGAATTTTAAGTTTTAGATTTTTATCATTTTTTCATTCATATTTTTATTATGAACCACCTGACAATTAATTTTGAGCAAAGAAAATGTTATTGAAATGAAACTGTTCCATTAAAAACATCCATGTAAAAAGAATCATAAGTGGCAAACAGATTGGCAGCATAAATTGTGAACTTCCCCAAACTATAAACCTACGGTCTTTATTATAACACCTGTTAACAATGGGTCCACCTATGTAAATCTAATGCCAGTCCAACTGATTCATTCTGGCCCGGCCCTGGCACCAGCAGCACATAGAAGCCTTTGGTAGCACCAGCATATCTAATCTACATTTCAGACGCACTAGTACCATGTCTTGGATTTAAGTACCTCTCAGACATTGTTGCACGTGCAGCAGAAGAAGCACAATATGTACAGCAATTTTTTTTGACCATGCTGCGGGAGAAAAACAATAATGGCGGCCAGTAGCCTGTTTCCCCTTACTGGGGAGTCCATCTATAATTGTTTTGGGACCATGCTACAGGAGAAAAACAATAATGCCGGCCAGTAGCCTATTTCCCCTTACTGGGGAGTCCATCTATAATTGTTTTGGGACCATGCTACAGGAGAAAAACAATAATGGCGGCCAGTAGCCTATTTCCCCTTACTGGGGAGTCCATCTATAATTGTTTTGGGACCATGCTACAGGAGAAAAACAATAATGGCGGCCAGTAGCCTGTTTCCCCTTACTGGGGAGTCCATCTATAATTGTTTTGGGACCATGCTACAGGAGAAAAACAATAATGGCGGCCAGTAGCCTGTTTCCCCTTACTGGGGAGTCCATCTATAATTGTTTTGGGACCATGCTACAGGAGAAAAACAATAATGCCGGCCAGTAGCCTATTTCCCCTTACTGGGGAGTCCATCTATAATTGTTTTGGGACCATGCTACAGGAGAAAAACAATAATGCCGGCCAGTAGCCTATTTCCCCTTACTGGGGAGTCCATCTATAATTATTTTGGGACCATGCTACAGGAGAAAAACAATAATGGCGGCCAGTAGCCTATTTCCCCTTACTGGGGAGTCCATCTATAATTGAGGCTAACGATAGTTTAATGGGTGTGACTATTTTGACACAGCAGGAACGTGGCAGATGTAGCGCTTGACAAGTCCTACTGGAGCTAAAACTAAATGATCATCCAAATCACTAAAACTAAACGATGAACCAAATCACTAAAAGGAAAGAAAGGCCACGTGGCAAGCAAATGAAAAACTGCTGTTTTGTATTATCTCACTCCTGTGTGCTTGTCGTATGCCACTTGAATGATCGGTCCCCAGGATAAGAGTTGGCTGGTGGACAAGTGTATCAGCCTTGTCTGAGCCAGAAGGCCAGGATCCTGTTTCTAGCATGAGACGGGCCCTGTATGTTAAGTTAACACCCAATCCATCTCCTGAGTGACAGTCTTTGGTTGGGCTTGACAGGGATCGAACCCCCACACTAGAGCGGCAGACACTCTTACCACAAGGCCACTGAGTTTGTTGAGGTGTTTGTACTTATGCTCTCTCTATATCCACAGCTAGAGATGAAACCAGACGTGAAGACAGCCTGTTCAGACGAGAATTGCCTGTTCCAGTGGCATGAGAAGATGGGGGAGTGGGGCATCCTGAAATCTGTGGCGGAACCTCAAAAGTACCTCTGTATCGTCAACAACAAGGTCACCGTCGGCCCACTGGAAAAGATGGTTAAATTTCGGCTGACATCAAAGTGAATCAGTACATTAGACATCTTGACAGTTGTCTGCATAGATGATAGAGGAATTCTAAATTCCTTTTATTCTTTAATTGCCAAAATCAATTAGCACTCATTTCTAATTCATTAATGAATTATAAGTTCATTAATTATGCATGAAGTAGAATGAGACCAGTCTTAAAAGCCAAAGGTAACAGCGTTTATTACGAGAGAGTACTGACCCAAAATACAAAGAACATTACATTTTAAAGAAAGAAGACATAAAATGACGTCATCAGTTTCACACCCTCTCCCAGCCTTACAATGGCGTAGTATTCGGTCCTGGAGATCATAAACTACATTCCAACCTGTCTAAAGGATATACTTCTCTCCACTAATGGAATCCAACCAAAACATTCTTATCTGTTTGAAAAACTATCTTATCCCTCCTTCTTAAACTTTCCCAGGAGACACAGACACATTTCATTTCTGCTTACATTTTCAGTAACAGTTCAACTAAAAACCCATACTTTTCAAATCATAACATAATAGTATTAGCATAAATGGTTCTAATCATTAATGTATACATAATTGATCATCTAAACTATATTTTCCTCTAACAATCCTCCCTTTGATCAAATATTATACATTCAATTCTACATCTAGTTTTATTTAATCATAAAAAATGAAAGTATAAACGAACTTAACTAACCTTTTTATAGAGGTTTATCAGATTATCATATAAATAGACAAATAATCAACAAATCAATTATAAATGTTTATCCAACTCGTCACATTTCATTAATCAATTCTAACCTTAACTCCAACTGTTTTTAAACCTACATCAGAATCATAACCCTTCCTTCCGGATTTTCGTCACGACCTTCATTAAAAAAACAGTTTAATCATGGAAACCAATTACAATCTAATTCCCCTTCATCTCAACACTAGCCTCATCAAACATAAATTCCCCACAAATGACAGATCCGGATTCGTCCACTTCCTCTGTAGACATGCCTTCAGTCCTCCATGGGTCAGAACCTGGAATCGGCCCATAACGCACCATCTGTAGTGTCATTGATCTTTCCAGAGTCCTGGAAACAAGGCCTCGCACACAGGGAATTAGACAACAGCCGCATAAAATTAAAACAGTCATACAGGTAGATACAGCCCAAAACACCACATTTTTCCATAAATACTGTCTACCCAATTTAGTTCAGAGAATTATCCACCCCAGAGTTTCTGCCAACCCGTGAGCCAGGGTGGTCAAACCAGCTGAGGCTTCGGGCACTGATTCGTCCGGAGCTGTGCTACCTGGGATGTAAGACACGGTCCTGATTACCACGCCCACTTCCTCCTTTTATCTAATGCAATTCTATTCTGTCAGGTCTTCCAGCTGATTGCTTCAGTCTGTTCTACAAACCCTTTAATAACCCTTCTGGTAACTATAATTAATCCAGTCTACATTCTTATTAAGAGTAGACCACTCTAATCCTGCCAGTATCTGATTTCTTGCCTTGAACTCATCCGGCACACCTCGTGGAACCCCAATGTTATCAATATATACTCTTTCGCCAAAAGACCTAGATGGAGCATCTCTTCTCTCTCGTTTTGGCTAACTTCATGTCTTGGTGTTGTATGAGTGTAAAGGCATTCCTAAATGTACTAAAGCACATAGTCCAGTCCAATCAGTCGGCAATACCGCACAAACTCATTCCCCCGCACAACCACCAGATGTCGACACTGGCCCATTTTATTTTATTGAAGTCCCCAGAGTTCAACCAGCCTGTCAATTCAGACATGGTCTCGTCAGTGGTCATATTCTCTGTACCAACTTGGTTCCTGGGGATATAAATAGTGCAAATCAATACAACTGTCATTATTTGGCATTCCTGCTTTCATGAACAGCTTTACCATACATGCCATTCCCTTAGGGAATTAATTCCGTTCAGTGGAAAAGGGATAGTTGTTAACTGGGGTTTAGCGTTCGCACAGGCATAACATTCTTCTTTAGCCACTGATCTGGCCGTATATTGAATCCATTCCAACCATAAGTTGGACTCCCCAAACCCAGTCTCCACTTCTATAACTTCTTTGAGGTCTTTGGTCTGAACTATTCGTACCTTTATACAATACTTCCTCTGTTCAGGAACACAGTCCAAAACGCCAACCCTTACTATACTCCACCTGGTCCCAAATTGAGTGTATGGGTTTACGTAGCCATCCCTTTCAGTGTGAGCTATGACCTGTCCACGATCAATATGGTGATTTACACAAATACTTCCCATAGAGTCCCATGGTTCTAGACTGCCAAGGGGTGAATGACCCCAATTGATCTACACAAAATTCTACTGAGAGATCCTTGCCCAATTCCACCCTCACTTCCTTACTATTTTGTTTCAGTGACCTTCTGAGAATCTTAGGTAACATCCCATTTCCCTCATCTAGCACATGAGTCAAATTATCCTCTTTGGCACTTTCCGGGGGATCATGGTGAATCAGGAATATGGCCCCCGCAATAAAACAGCTCAGGACGGTCAGTGCGCACGTGAAGCCCCACCCTCTCCCCGAGAACACAAGCCATCACCTCACTTCTATGAACGCTCACAGCTGGGGAAAGGTCGGGTATAGGGAATCTTCAGAAGGAGTTTGACCCCCATTCCATATGGGTCACGGTTCCTCTCCTACTCCTGTGATCGTCCGACAGTGCTAGTGTGACTTACCCTCTTACAATGTGTGATATGTACCCAGGTAGCTCTTTCGGCTAATCTCACAGCGAAGGCAGTCACCAGTAGTACTTGGAATGGTCCCTCCCACCGAGGCTGCTTCCAGTTTTTTTTCTTTAGTGATTGGATCCAGATCCAGTCTCCTGGTTGAATCTCGTGTGCCACCTCCCTCTGTAGTTCTCCTGCTGGGCATAAAACTTTTGACCATACAGGTTTGGTTAATAAAACAGTTTCTTATTCGTCAAACCAATTAACAATTAAAAAAAAAAAATATTAGTTAATTATCCCGTAGGTCACATCCTATTCTAGAACACTATTTACCCATCCCCCTTTTGTTACCTGGCTCTGCCCAGGTAACAACCTTGCCTTATTCTTATACAATGACTTAGATAAGATTTAGTGAATTATCCTTATGTCTGAAATTCCATTTAGGAGTGTCCCTTTCATTTTCCACATGTCCAATTCTCACTTTTGTCTCCACTCAGTAACTTATCTACCCACTATGTTATCTTTGCTCGTCCTGGCCCCCCTTCTAAAGCTTCTCTGTTCTCCAACCTTCAAGGTCTCTGCAGTGCGGGGGAGGGCTCCTCTGTATGTTTCTCATGTTTTCCAAATTTGAACTACATGTCCCTTACTATTTGGCTCCATCCAAACCCATGGACCCTCTTTTAGAAAAAAAAAACATATCTATGAGCGGCTTTTCTCCAAATTCCTTAATCAATCTATCTTAATCCTAACAATAATCCTAACTCCTCATAGATGTCCTATATTCCTGTTAAATATAATACTATTTAAAAACTTATAATCTAATAAATGCTAACCATATTAAAAATCCTTCCTACACTAACAAGCCCTCTCCTTGGGGACCCTCAGTATTCTATCTGACAATAACATGGATTTAATGTGTTGCAAAGTGTGGATTAAAACTTTGGTCCTGTAAAACAGAGTAAAGCAGAACACAGCATTCTTATTACCCATCTGGTCCTCTCAGCTATTCCTATCCAGCACCAGGTGGGCACCATGCCACCCTTCACGACAGGGAGAACAAACATACATGGGTCATCCTCAGTCAGTCTTATCCTCCCCTCAAAGCATGCTTCACCTCAGCCTCTCCAACTGGAGCATCAAGCAAAGGCATCATGCCTGAAGCCTTCACCACATCTGTAACAGACTTCTTAAAACACGGTATGATGCAAGCAGCACATCACATCAATAACAAATAATACAAGAATTAGGATCAGAAATCCAGTAACCACCATACCAGTATACTTACCAAACCGGTCTCCCAACCAGGTGGACAGTCAGACTCCTCTACCCCCGCCATGGTCCTCATCTCAGCAGATAGTGCATCAAGCCCATTTAAGGCCCTTAGATATACTACCATCTGGACTGGTGTTATTAGGGATATACGTACAACATTGTTTACATTTACATTTACATTTAAGTCATTTAGCAGACGCTCTTATCCAGAGCGACTTATTGTTCACCGAACATCTTGCAGACTCCCCCCTGACTAGCAAGAAGCATATTCTAAGCAAGTCTATTCTGTATAAGACAGCCACAAATTGTCCCTACCATCAAAACCAGTCTCCGTGTCTAATTGATCAATAGCTGAATAGTCTAACATTAATTACCTGAATGGTATTTTTAACACAGTGGTGGTAGAGGAGTGTGTCCGGTTCGTCTGAGACCTCTGGTTTTGGCAGTACCTTAATAGAAAACACACCCATCATGTCTGTCCTCGTCCTTTGTAGTCCGAAGGTGTAAGTGCCTGCATCAGAGAGCTTAATAGTTTTGATGGTTAGTAGGATTTCATCACCTTTACAAAGTTCAACAGTCCTCCCAGGTTTCCCCATATCATGGAAAACCTATCCACCTTTGTGGGATCCCCCATGCCATAAAGATATCCTCTTCTCCAGTCCCAGAACTGTCCCAAGTTGGTTATCATGTAATCCCCATACGGACACCCTCCCCCATTACACAGGTAATGTCCCCCGTCTTTTGACACTCCTGTACACGGGTGTTAAAATCAAATAAAAATACCTCAATTCCTTCCCTGCCCTGTTGGCTCAAAATATGTTATCTTCCCCTATTTATTCTCAATGATGAATATGACTTTCTCTCTGTTACAATACCAACTCCCTAATAGCCCATCCAAAAAAAAAAAAACTTCACAGCTAATGTTATAAGACAGAATCCTGAACCACTTTCTCATTTGCGGTTCAAACAGTAATTCTAAACCCTCAACCAAAACTGCTTCATTTCTAATGAATTTACCTTAAAACTAGTAACTCAATATGACCCCATTCATTATACAAATGACTCTCCCCTGAGGCTGATCAGACCTCAGAAGCCAGTCATGATAAGGTCAAAAGGCCATACCATATTAGACATAAAGATCCCTTTATCCTTACAATAGAAATAGTCACCTGTATGATTCAAACCCATAAAAAAACATCTCATAAGGTTCCATATGTGAGCGTGCCTCTTTAAAATCTCCTTGCACTAAAACAAATCGTTCTAACAGTTGTTTTATATATATATAATTTGAAGACCTTTTTCAATTTGGTCGTTTAAAGCTGCACTCTCCCCCAAAATTATAATCCCAGGAGGCCTCTAAAAGTGAGCCACCACATCCCTAACTATCATTCACTAATGCTACCTCGAATCAGAAACTCAATAAGTGAACTATAACTAAAACCTAATGATAATTCCCCTTTGACTCAAATCAATAATCATAAGTTTTAAACATCGTCTACGGATATGTTTACTCAAATGACCATGCTACCTTTAGATACAATTCACCCGATAACATTATTATCCAATGCATTACTTTTTCTCTCTGCCGCAATGTCGTACATTTCACAGTGTAAGGAATCCGTAATTTAATCCCCGATATTTAATAAATATGCATTTTCATTCCCTCATGGCTCCTTTAATTTACTTACTTATGGGTAGCTTTCATCCGTTCCGGAACAAAGAGTTCTACCTAAACCCGCCAGAACACACTGTTCAATTAAGTTAAATCAAACCCAAAAATTGACTATAACCAATAAACAAATAAACAAAACACTTTTATCTCAACTTCTGAAAGGTTACTCGAAGCCTTGATACACACACTAACAGCCATACAGTTTGCTCCGTTATTCCCAGTCTCTGGTGACAAAAGTGTCGCGCTAGTGACGTCATCATCAAGCGCTCAACCTGCCAATTCGTAGCGACTTCAAATGGATTGTAAATAATTCTTGTTCGATTAACCAAACCTAATTTATCACATCTGTTCTAATCCTGAATTATAATTTACCACCCCAACCAACATCTCTAAATTCGCCAATTTTATAAAAGCTTTTCGATGGGCATAAACCATAATTGTCTCTTTGTTATCATTTAGAATCCATTTTGCTCTAAATACCTGTCTCGTCTTTGACTTAGTATTTTAATTACAACTCTATTCCCAATACGTTATTCACTTGTCTAATTACAACTCAGACCAGCATTAGTGAGTGCTCGCCTTAAAAATGCCTTGTCTCTGGGAACAGGGAAATCACCTTAACCCAAACATTTACTCCTACAATGACACCCAATAATTCTTATGATCCCTTCACGTCGTTCGTTTTAAATCTCTTGATGTATCATGTAACTTATTTTTCTCTCTTCGAATTGTCGTCCCACAATATTTTCCCACTGTCATACACTCAAACCACTGTGATTACCGTGCACTGTCCCTTTAAGATAAGACTTTTCATTTGTTCCCCGCAACGAGAACGGAAATCAGATCATTTTTAGAATACGTTACTTTTTGTTCAAATTCACTGGTGTTACCTTAACCAAAAATCAATAATCAGAAAAACAATCACAACTTCTTACGATTAAACTATTCTTACCTAATTTATAGTCCAAAGCGTTGCACTATATAGCCCCATTGAGTGTCTAGCAATTCCATTGCTTGGCTATAGACACAAATCTGCCCGCCTTTGTATAATATATATTCCCTATTCAGATTGAGTTACCCCCATTTAACTTTAGGTAACTCTCTCTCTTCTATGATACATCTATTTAATTACGACTCCTATCTCAATACATTATTCCACCAGATCATTTTGGGCGAAATAGCGTTTTACATCGAAATTGTTTCGCCGTTATTTTTAATGACTTCTTTTATCAATTCTATCTGGAACACATAATATCCGTTCAGTTATATCTTTTGCAAACACTGGCGACCGTATTTTTCAGGCAAAACATGCAAATAGGTCAATTACGATCTAAAAGCCACTATACTACCAGCGCTCTGAATTTGACCGAGACTCTCTGCAAATATACCCATTTTTACAGTTATCTGAAGTTGTTACTCCGACATCTAGACAACAGAAAATAACCCAAATTTAAACGCCCAAAGTTTTCCCTCAGTTCCCTTTCTTTACTCGATTGTCGCCTCTGACTTCCCCACAGTTAAATTACAAAATGTTGACGATTTTTTCGTGGGGTGCTACACTCCCGGGCGAAATGTCCAATTTTGTTACAATTAAAACATCTTGTATTTTTCTTTTGACTCACCTTGTTCATTTTTCTCGACTTGGGTTGCTCCAGCAGCCGTATTCTTATAAACACAAATTCGTCGACTGGATTATCTCCGCATTGTTGGTATAATCGAGGAAGATATAGTTTGTTACCCTCACGCCCACCCAATTGGTTAACTTCTCTATCTGCGGGAACAGTGGGTAGTGTCTCTCGAACCTTGTTAAATTTAATCTCTTTTTCGGCGCGTCCCATTCTCTTTTTTGCTTCCGAAAGCCAAACTCCGGCTGTGTATAACCCTTGTTTATCCTGCTTTTTCACATTATTACCACATTCCTTATGTATTTGTTTTATAAGCGATTCCAGCTTTTCTACATTTAGGCGGCCATCAAAATCGTATTTTTTTCTCCATCTTAGACCGAAATCGATGTTTCTCCTGTCTCTCTGTTCCATGTATCGCTCGTCTCCCGTTAGTTCCGGAGCTTTCTTTGAAGCCTTTCTATATAATTTTAAATTCTATGTGCGTGCAGTTCTATAAATTTGTAATTTACCGTTACTTAGTTACTTCTAGTTACTATTCTGCTAGCCTATGTGTGTGTCCCTTTAAAAATAATCAGTGTGTATTTTCCATCTCGGTCGGGTGCGTTTCTCATGATTTAAGTCTAGCTCTTTTATGGAAATCTTACCAATAGCTTTGACTTTTGAATCAGACTTTTAGGTCTAACCTAACAACTATAAGCCCAGGGTTTGTAAGGCCCAAGTTAAAATCTTATTTTCCGGTTGTGTCAGTAAAGAACTCTAATAATCGTTATCTCACGCCGCTAATTGTTAGATTTCCCTCTCGCATTAGATTTAAGTTACACTCTCCTCCTTATTCGGCTAAACAATCCTTCCTTTTCTGTCTTAATCTCTCATGATTAAGTTTAGCTCTTTTATGGAAATCTTACCAATAGTTTTGACTTTTGAATCAGACTTTTAGGTCTAACCTAACAACTATAAGCCCAGGGTTTGTAAGGCCCTAGTTAAAATCTTACTTTCTGGTTGTGTCAGTAAAGAACTCTAATAATTGTTATCTCACGCCGCTAATTGTTAGATTTCCCTCTCGCCTGGAACTGTCATGTCTAAAGAATGGCTTTTATCTCATTTCTTTAGATTTAAGTTTCCCTCTCCTCCTCATTTGGATATTTTCCGTAGTATTAGTTGAATCGGGACGGTGATCAATACTGCCACTATTCACATGACCAATCCAGTTATCTTGCGCTTGCCATCTCTCTACGCCCAGTATTTGTACAAGATCCCGTCCTATCTCCCAGTACCTATTTAATATCCCTTCTTAATCTCGGGCTGGTGTGCCACTCATGACTAAGTTTTAGTTTATTTTCGGTAGTGCACATTACCACAGGTTATTTTCGAACCTGCTTCCGTGTATATCGGTTCTACAAAACCCATTGTATGATGATCATACACCCCTGTGGGGATAGCAAAGTTCCCACTATTGAAAGAACTCAAATCCCCCCAAAATCAAGAATAAAGGCTACTTTACCTGGCTGCCGGCTGGGAAAAGCACTGTTCGTTTGAATCTAGTCACTCTCTCTGTCCTCTGTGATAATACGCAGGCCTGTTTAAATTTTTACCTCAATTCAGAGGTCAGGTCTTTAGTAAAACGAGTCAAAAAACTTGTCCGTGCACGATTTCCAGCGTATTATCCCAAGGCACAGTGAGAGTTATTTAGATCCGGCATTCGAAGGACCAAATTGATAGAGGAATTCTAAATTCCTTTTATTCTTTAATTGCCAAAATCAATTAGCA
This sequence comes from Oncorhynchus nerka, assembly GCF_034236695.1. Lineage (NCBI taxonomy): Eukaryota > Metazoa > Chordata > Actinopteri > Salmoniformes > Salmonidae > Oncorhynchus > Oncorhynchus nerka. Next base: position 92,682,951 of record NC_088408.1, on the reverse strand, counting down.
CTCATTTCTAATTCATTAATGAATTATAAGTTCATTAATTATGCATGAAGTAGAATGAGACCAGTCTTAAAAGCCAAAGGTAACAGCGTTTATTACGAGAGAGTACTGACCCAAAATACAAAGAACATTACATTTTAAAGAAAGAAGACATAAAATGACGTCATCAGTTTCACACCCTCTCCCAGCCTTACAATGGCGTAGTATTCGGTCCTGGAGATAGTTTCACTCCCCTCATAAACTACATTCCAACCTGTCTAAAGGATATACTTCTCTCCACTAATGGAATCCAACCAAAACATTCTTATCTGTTTGAAAAACTATCTTATCCCTCCTTCTTAAACTTTCCCAGGAGACACAGACACAATTCATTTCTGCTTACATTTTCAGTAACAGTTCAACTAAAAACCCATACTTTTCAAATCATAACATAATAGTATTAGCATAAATGGTTCTAATCATTAATGAATACATAATTGATCATCTAAACTATAATTTCCTCTAACAATAGATAACCGGCTTGTCGCCTTCCGGGGTCAGAAGAATACTTGTCTTAGTGAATTATCCCTTTTAAATAGGATGATAAGCATCTTTGATTATTACAGGCCACTATTATATCTATGCTTACGTGTATTTTAGTCGAGCAAAACCGGTTGTGGAAGGTACTACCCTGCTTACAGACACCTGCACACTCAACATCAAGATTCAGTACATAGAGTTTGTCTCAGAATTTAATTCTAAATACAAGTTGAATTACTTTGTAAAAGGAATCATGGGAGAGAGAGAAACACTGTATATAGACATAATTACATTTGAAATGCTTTAATTATTTTGGAAATTTCAGTGTAAATTTGTTTTTAACTTTTGATATTGATTTCCCTTCCTTTGGCAATGTGAACATATGTTTCCAAGGGGGTGGGAGGGAGAGACTTTTATTAAAGAATGTGAAACAATATGTCTGTGTGCTGCATTTCATTAAAGAATGCAAAGCTGTTCTTTGTATGACCTAAAATAAATGTGTCCATAGGGGCAGAATATTATATACAGTTGAAGTGGGAAGTTTACATCCACTTAGGTTGGAGTCATTAAAACTCGCTTTTCAACCACTCCACATGTCTTGTTAACAAACGATAGTTTTGGCAAGTCGGTTAGGACATCTACTTTGTGCGTGACACAAGTAACTTGTCCAACAATTGTTCACAAACTGATTATTTCACTTATAATTCACTGTATCACAATTCCAGTGGGTCAGAGGTTTACATACACTAAGTGCCTTTAAACAGCTTGGAAAATTCAAGAAAATTATGTCATGGCTTTAGAAGCTTCTGATAGGCTAATTGACATAATTTGAGTCAATTGGAGGTGTACCTGTGGATGTATTTCAAGGCCTACCTTCAAACTCCATGCCTTTTCGCTTGACAGATGAACATGCTTTGGTGCAAAAAGTGCAAATCAATCCCAGAACAACAGCAAAGGACCCTGTGAAGATGCTGGAGGAAACGGGTACAAAAGTATCTATATCCACAGTAAAACGAGTCCTATATCGACATAACCTTAAGCTGCTCAGCAACGAAGGACACTGCAACAAAACCACCATAAAAAAAAGCCAGACTACGGTTTGCGACTGCACATTGGGGCAAAGCTTGTACTTTTTGGAGAAATGTCCTATGGTCTGATTAAATAAAAATATAACTGTTTGGCCATAATGACCATTGTTATGTTTGGAGGAAAAAGGGGGCGGCTTGCAAGCCAAAGAACACCATCCCAACCGTGAAGCACGGGGGTGGCAGCATCATGTTGTGGGGGTGCTTTGCTGCAGGAGGGACTGGTGCACTTCACAAAATAGATGGCATCATGAGGAGGAAAATTACGTGTATATATTGAAGCAACATCTCAAGACATCAGTCAGGAAGTTAAAGCTTGGTCGCAAATGGGTCTTCCAAATGAACAATGACCCCAAGCATACTTCCAAAGTTGTGGCAAAATGGCTTAAGGACAACAAAGTCAAGGTATTGGACTGGCCATCACAAAGACCTGACCTCAGTCCTATAGAACATTTGTGGGCAGAACTGAACAAATCAAATCAAATTTTATTTGTCACATACACATGGTTAGCAGATGTTAATGCGAGTGTAGCGAAATGCTTGTGCTTCTAGTTCCGACAATGCAGTAATAACCAACAAGTAATCTAACTAACAATTCCAAAACTACTGTCTTATACACAGTGTAAGGGGATAAAGAATATGTACATAAGGATATATGAATGAGTGATGGTACAGAGCAGCATAGGCAAGATACAGTAGATGGTATCGAGTACAGTATATACATATGAGATGAGTATGTAAACAAAGTGGCATAGTTAAAGTGTGTGCGAGCAAGGATGCCTACAAACCTGACTCAGTTACACCAGCTCTGTCAGGAGGAATGGGCCAAAATTCACCCAACTTATTGTGGGAAGCTTGTGGAAGGCTACAAGAAACGTTTGACCCAAGTTGAACATTTTAAAGGCAATGCTACCAAATACTAATTGAGTGTATGTACATTTCTGACCCAATGGGAATGTAATGAAATAAATCAAAGCTGAAATAAATAATTCTCTCTACTATTATTCTAACATTTCACATTCTTACAATAAAGTGGTGATCCTAACTGACCCAAGACAGGGAATTTTTTACTAGAATGAAATGTCAGGAATTGTGGAAAAACTGAGTTTAAATGTATTTGGCTAAGGTGTATGTAAACTTCTGACTTCAACTGTACATCCAAATCGGGTGAACGGTGTAGGAAATACAGCTCTTTTTATGTGGTCCCATCTTTTTAAGGGACCAAAAGTCATTTGACAATTGACTGCTCAGCTGTTCCATGGTCATGTGTGTTATTCCCTCATTAGTTCATTTACAAGTAATCAGATAAAAGGTCTAGAGTTGATTTCAAGTGTGACATTTGCATTTGGATTCTGTTGCTGTTTTAACCCTCAATATGAAGGCCGAAGAGCTGTCACTGCCAGTGAAGCAAGCCATCATTAGACTGAACAATCAAAACAAACCCATCAGAGAGATAGCAAAAACATGAGGTGTGTCCAAATCAACTATTTTAAACATTATTATTTTTTATTTTTTTTGTTGTTGTTGAATTTTACCCCTTTTTCTCCCCAATTTCGTGGTATCCAATTGTTTTAGTAGCTACTGTCTTGTCTCATCACTACAACTCCCGTACGGGATCGGGAGAGACAAAGGTTGAAAGTCATGTGTCCTCCGATACACAACCCAACCAACTGCTTCTTATCACAGCGCGCATCCAACCCGGAAGCCAGCCGCACCAATGTGTCGGAGGAAACACCGCGCAACCTTGGTTAGTGCGCACTGCGCCCGGCCCGCCACAGGAGTCACTGGTGCGCGATGAGACAAGGACATCCCTACCGGCCAAACCCTCCCTAACCCGGCCGACGCTAGGCCAATTGTGCGTCGCCCCACGGACCTCCCGGTCGCGGCCGGTTACGACAGAGCCTGGGCGCGAACCCAGAGTCTCTGATGGCACAGCTGGCACTGCAGTACGGCGCCCTTAACCACTGCGCCACCCGGGAGGCCTTATTTTAAACATTCATAAAATGAAAGAACGCACTGGTGAGCTCAGGAACACCAAAAGGCCTGAAAGTCAATGGAAAACAATTGTGGTGGATGACAGAAAAATGATTTCCCTGTTGAAGAAAAACCCCTTAACAACAGTTGGCCAAATCAAGAACTCTCTCCAGGAGGTCGTCATATCTGTGTCAAAGTCAACATTCAAGAGAAGACTTCACCAGACGTAAACCATAAACCATTGGTTTCTGAAATGATTGCCTCGCATGGTTCACCAACTACTTCTCAGATAGAGTTCAGTGTGTCAAATCGGAGGGCCTGTTGTCCGGACCTCTGGCAGTCTCTATGGGGGTACCACAGGGTTCAATTCTCAGGCCGACCATCTCTGGATATATCAATGATGTCGCTCTTGCTGCTGGTGATTCTCTGATCCACCTCTACGCAGACGACACCATTCTATACACATCTGGCCCTTCTTTGGACACTGTGCTAACTAACCTCCAAACGAGTTTCAATGTCATACAACACTCCTTCCGTGGCCTCCAACTGCTTTTAAATGCAAGTCAAACTAAATACATGCTCTTCAATTGATCGCTGCCTGCACCCACCCACCTGACTAGCATCACTACTTTGGACGGTTCTGAATATGTGGACAACTGCAAATACATAGGTGTTTGGTTAGACTGTAAACTCTCCTTCCAGACTCACAATAAGCATCTCCAATCCAAAATTAAATCTACAATCGGCTTCCTATTTCGCAACAAAGCCTCCTTCACTCATGCTGCCAAACATACCCTAGTAAAACTGACTATCCTACTGAACCTTGACTTCAGCGATGTCATTTACAAAATACTCTACTCAATAAATTGGATGCAGTCTATCACAGCGCCATCCGTTTTGTCACCAAAGCCCCATATACTACCCACCACTGCGACCTGTATGCTCTCGTTGGCTGGCCCTCACTACATATTCGTCACCAAACCCACTGGCTCCAGGTCATCTATAAGTGTTTACTAGGTAATGCCCACCTTATCTCAGCTCACTGGTTACCATAGCAACACCCACCCGTAGCACGCGCTCCAGCAGGTACAGTGCCTTGCGAAAGTATTCGGCCCCCTTGAACTTTGCGACCTTTTGCCACATTTCAGGCTTCAAACATAAAGATATAAAATTGTATTTTTTTGTGAAGAATCAACAACAAGTGGGACACAATCATGAAGTGGAACGACATTTATTATATATTTCAAACTTTTTTAACAAATCGAAAACTGAAAAATTGGGCGTGCAAAATTATTCAGCCCCTTTACTTTCAGTGCAGCAAACTCTCTCCAGAAGTTCAGTGAGGATCTCTGAATGATCCAATGTTGACCTAAATGACTAATGATGATAAATACAATCCACCTGTGTGTAATCAAGTCTCCGTATAAATGCACCTGCACTGTGATAGTCTCAGAGGTCCGTTAAAAGCGCAGAGAGCATCATGAAGAACAAGGAACACACCAGGCAGGTCCGAGATACTGTTGTGAAGAAGTTTAAAGCCGGATTTGGATACAAAAAGATTTCCCAAGTATTAAACATCCCAAGGAGCACTGTGCAAGCGATAATATTGAAATGGAAGGAGTATCAGACCACTGCAAATCTACCAAGACCTGGCCGTCCCTCTAAACTTTCAGCTCATACAAGGAGAAGACTGATCAGAGATGCAGCCAAGAGGCCCATGATCACTCTGGATGAACTGCAGAGATCTACAGCTGAGGTGGGAGACTCTGTCCATAGGACAACAATCAGTCGTATATTGCACAAATCTGGCCTTTATGGAAGAGTGGCAAGAAGAAAGCCATTTCTTAAAGATATCCATAAAAAGTGTTGTTTAAAGTTTGCCACAAGCCACCTGGGAGACACACCAAACATGTGGAAGAAGGTGCTCTGGTCAGATGAAACCAAAATTGAACTTTTTGGCAACAATGCAAAACGTTATGTTTGGCGTAAAAGCAACACAGCTCATCACCCTGAACACCCCATCCCCACTGTCAAACATGGTGGTGGCAGCATCATGGTTTGGGCCTGCTTTTCTTCAGCAGGGACAGGGAAGATGGTTAAAATTGATGGGAAGATGGATGGAGCCAAATACAGGACCATTCTGGAAGAAAACCTGATGGAGTCTGCAAAAGACCTGAGACTGGGACGGAGATTTGTCTTCCAACAAGACAATGATCCAAAACATAAAGCAAAATCTACAATGGAATGGTTCAAAAATAAACATATCCAGGTGTTAGAATGGCCAAGTCAAAGTCCAGACCTGAATCCAATCGAGAATCTGTGGAAAGAACTGAAAACTGCTGGTCACAAATGCTCTCCATCCAACCTCACTGAGCTCGAGCTGTTTTGCAAGGAGGAATGGGAAAAAATGTCAGTCTCTCAATGTGCAAAACTGATAGAGACATACCCCAAGCGACTTACAGCTGTAATTGCAGCAAAAGGTGGCGCTACAAAGTATTAACTTAAGGGGGCTGAATAATTTTGCACGCCCAATTTTTCAGTTTTTGATTTGTTAAAAAAGTTTGAAATATCCAATAAATGTCGTTCCACTTCATGATTGTGTCCCACTTGTTGTTGATTCTTCACAAAAAAATACAGTTTTATATCTTTATGTTTGAAGCCTGAAATGTGGCAAAAGGTCGCAAAGTTCAAGGGGGCCGAATACTTTCGCAAGGCACTGTATATACATATGAGATGAGTATGTAAACAAAGTGGCATAGTTAAAGTGGCTAGTGATACATGTATTACATAAGGATGCAGTAGATGATATAGAGTACAGTATATACGTATACATATGAGATGAATAATGTAGGGTATGTAAACATTATATTAGGTAGCATTGTTTAAAGTGGCTAGTGATATATTTTACATCATTTCCCATCAATTCCCATTATTAAAGTGGCTGGAGTTGAGTCAGTGTGTTGGCAGCAGCCACTCAATGTTAGTGGTGGCTGTTTATTTCACTGGTCATCCCCAAAGCCAACACCTCCTTTGGCCGCCTTTCCTTCCAGTTGTCTGATGCCAATGACTGGAACGAATTGCAAAAATCACTGAAGCTGGAGACTTATATCTGCCTCACAAACTTTAAGCATCACCTGTGAGAGTAGCTTATCGATCACTGTACCTGTACACAGCCCATCTGTAAATAGCACACCAAACTACCTCTTTTACTCTTTTGCACCCCAGTGTCTCTACTTGCACATCATCATCACACATCTATCACTCCAGTGTTAATGCTAAATTGTAATTATTTCACCTCTATGGCCTATTTATTGCCTTACCTCCCTAATCTTACTACATTTGCACACACTGTACATATCTTTTTCTATTGTGTCATTGACTGTACGTTTGTTTATGTGTAACTCTGTGTTGTTGTTTTTGTCGCACTGCTTTGCTCTATCTTGGCCAGGTCGCAGTTGTAAATGAAAACTTGTTCTCAACTGGCCTACCTGATTAAATAAAGGTGAAATAAAAAAATGAAAATAAAATTGGTAGGCCTCAACAGGAAGACCAGATTAGAGTTGGCCAAACAACATCTAAAAAAGCCTGTTCAATTCTGGAACAACATCCTATCAGCAGACGAGACAAAGATCAACTTGTACCAGAATGATGGGAATAGAAGAGTATGGAGAAGGGAGGGTACTGCTCATCATCAGAGCATACCACCTCATCTGTGAAGCATGGTGGAGGTAGTGTTATGGAGAAGGGAAGGTACTGCTCATCATCAGAACATACCACCTCATCTGTGAAGCATGGTGGAGGTAGTGTTATGGCGTGGGCATGTATGGCTGCCAATGGAACTGGTTCCCTTGTATTTATTGATGATGTGACTGCTGACAAGCAGCAGGATGATTTCTGGAAACATACAGGAGCTCAAATCCTTCTGTTCACCTGATTTAGAATTCCTCACAATCAAATGTAGACCGCATTATCTACCAAGAGAATTCTCTTCGATTATAATCACAGCCGTATATATTCCCCCCCAAGCAGACACATCGATGGCTCTGAACGAACTTTATTTAACTCTTTGCAAACTGGAAACCATTTATCCGGAGGCTGCATTCATTGTAGCTGGGGATTTTAACAAGGCTAATCTGAAAACAAGACTCCCTAAATTTTATCAGCATATCGATTGCGCAACCAGGGGTGGTAAAACCCTGGATCATTGTTACTCTAACTTCCGCGACGCATATAAGGCCCTGCCCCGCCCCCCTTTCGGAAAAGCTGACCACGACTCCATTTTGTTGATCCCTGCCTACAGACAGAAACTTAAACAAGAGGCTCCCACGCTGAGGTCTGTCCAACACTGGTCCGATCAAGCTGACTCCACACTCCAAGACTGCTTCCATCACGTGGACTGGGACATGTTTCGTATTGCGTCAGATAACAATATTGACGAATACGCTGATTCGGTGTGCGAGTTCATTAGAACGTGCGTTGAAGATGTCGTTCCCATAGCAACGATAAAAACATTCCCTAACCAGAAACCGTGGATTGATGGCAGCATTCGCGTGAAACTGAAAGCGCGAACCACTGCTTTTAATCAGGGCAAGGTGTCTGGTAACATGACCGAATACAAACAGTGCAGCTATTCCCTCCGCAAGGCTATCAAACAAGCTAAGCGTCAGTACAGAGACAAAGTAGAATCTCAAATCAACGGCTCAGACACAAGAGGCATGTGGCAGGGTCTACAGTCAATCACGGACTACAAGAAGAAACCCAGCCCAGTCACGGACCAGGATGTCTTGCTCCCAGGCAGACTAAATAACTTTTTTTGCCCGCTTTGAGGACAATACAGTGCCACTGACACGGCCTGCAACGAAAACATGCGGTCTCTCCTTCACTGCAGCCGAGGTGAGTAAGACATTTAAACGTGTTAACCCTCGCAAGGCTGCAGGCCCAGACGGCATCCCCAGCCGCGCCCTCAGAGCATGCGCAGACCAGCTGGCCCGGTGTGTTTACGGACATATTCAATCAATCCCTATACCAGTCTGCTGTTCCCACATGCTTCAAGAGGGCCACCATTGTTCCTGTTCCCAAGAAAGCTAAGGTAACTGAGCTAAACGACTACCACCCCGTAGCACTCACTTCCGTCATCATGAAGTGCTTTGAGAGACTAGTCAAGGACCATATCACCTCCACCCTACCTGACACCCTAGACCCACTCCAATTTGCTTACCGCCCAAATAGGTCCACAGACGATCTCAACCACACTGCACAATGCCCTAACCTATCTGGACAAGAGGAATACCTATGTGAGAATGCTGTTCATCGACTACAGCTCGGCATTCAACACCATAGTACCCTCCAAGCTCGTCATCAAGCTTGAGACCCTGGGTCTCGACCCCGCCCTGTGCAACTGGGTACTGGACTTCCTGACGGGCCGCCCCCAGGTGGTGAGGGTAGGCAACAACATCTCCTCCCCGCTGATCCTCAACACGGGGGCCCCACAAGGGTGCGTTCTGAGCCCTCTCCTGTACTCCCTGTTCACCCACGACTGCGTGGCCACGCACGCCCCCAACTCAATCATCAAGTTTGCGGACGACACAACAGTGGTAGGCTTGATTACCAACAACGACGAGACGGCCTACAGGGAGGAGGTGAGGGCCCTCGGAGTGTGGTGTCAGGAAAATAACCTCACACTCAACGTCAACAAAACTAAGGAGATGATTGTGGACTTCAGGAAACAGCAGAGGGAACACCCCCCTATCCACATCGATGGAACAGTAGTGGAGAGGGTAGCAAGTTTTAAGTTCCTCGGCATACACATCACAGACAAACTGAATTGGTCCACTCACACAGACAGCGTCGTGAAGAAGGCGCAGCAGCGCCTCTTCAACCTCAGGAGGCTGAAGAAATTCGGCTTGTCACCAAAAGCACTCACAAACTTCTACAGATGCACAATCGAGAGCATCCTGGCGGGCTGTATCACCGCCTGGTACGGCAACTGCTCCGCCCTCAACCGTAAGGCTCTCCAGAGGTAGTGAGGTCTGCACAACGCATCACCGGGGCAAACTACCTGCCCTCCAGGACACCTACACCACCCGATGTTACAGGAAGGCCATAAAGATCATCAAGGACATCAACCACCCGAGCCACTGCCTGTTCACCCCGCTATCATCCAGAAGGCGAGGTCAGTACAGGTGCATCAAAGCTGGGACCGAGAGACTGAAAAACAGCTTCTATCTCAAGGCCATCAGACTGTTAAACAGCCACCACTAACATTGAGTGGCTGCTGCCAACACACTGACATTGACGCTGATCCAACTCCAGCCACTTTAACAATGGGAATTGATGGGAAATTATGTAAATATATCACTAGCCACTTTAAACAATGCTACCTTATATAATGTTACTTACCCTACATTATTCATCTCATATGCATACGTATATACTGTACTCTATATCATCGACTGCATCCTTATGTAATACATGTATCACTAGCCACTTTAACTATGCCACTTTGTTTACTTTGTCTACATACTCATCTCATATGTATATACTGTACTCGATACCATCTACTGTATGCTGCCCTGTACCATCACTCATTCATATATCCTTATGTACGTATTATTTATCCCCTTACACTGTGTATAAGACAGTAGTTTTGGAATTGTTAGTTAGATTACTTGTTGGTTATTACTGCATTGTCGGAACTAGAAGCACAAGCATTTCGCTACACTCGCACTAACATCTGCTAACCATGTGTATGTGACAAATAAAATTTGATTTGATTGGATTTGAAATGCTTCAAAACTCATTGGACGGCGCTTCACAGTGCAGATGGACAATGACCCGAAGCATACTGCGAAAGCAACCCAAAACTTCTTTAAGGCAAAGAAGTGGATTGTTCTGCAATGGCCAAGTCTATCGCCTGACCTGAATCCAATTGAGAATGCATTTGTATTTGTATTTGTTAGTCCAAACACACCAAAGCACCCACATTACATATAGAACAAAACAAAAGATAAAACATTGAACTATGTTTGTACTGAATGAGCTAAAAATAAAACAGTACATCATATAACATCCCTACACTGCATACATAGACACACTGGCCTTACTCAAAGCCAGTAGCATGTCATTAGTAAAGATTGAAGAAAGCAATGGGCCTAAACAGCTTCCCTGGGGAATTCCTGAATCTAGTTGGATTATGTTTGAGAGGCTTCCATTAATGAACACCTTCTATGTTCTGTTAGACAAGTAACTTTTTATCCACATTATAGCAGGGGGTGTAAAGCCATAACAGATTCATTTTTCTAGCAGCAGACTATGATTGATAATGTCAAAAGCGGCACTGCAGTCTAACAAGATAGCCCTCACAATAATTGTATTATCAATTTCTCTCTGCCAATCATCAGTAATTTGTGTAAGTGCTGTGCTTGTTGAGTGTCCTTCCCAATAAGCGAGCTGCTAGTCTGTTGTCAATTTGTTTACTGTGAAATAGCATTGTATCTGGTCAAACACTATTTTTTCTAAGGGTTGCTAACAGGCTGATTGGTTGGCTATTTGAGCCAGTATAGGGGGCTTTACTATTCTTGGGTAGCGGAATGACTTTAGCTTCCCTCCAGGCCTGAGGGAACACACTTTCTAGTAGACTTCAATTTAATATGTGGCAAATAGGAGTGCCAATATTGTCCGCTATAAACCTAAGTCATTTCCCATCCAAGTTGTCAGACCCCGGTGGCTTGTCATTGTTGATAGACAACAATCATTTTTTTCACCTCTTCCACACCTCTTACTTTATGGAATTTGAAAGGATAATTATTGTATTTTATAATTTGGTCAGATATACTGGGATGTGTAGTGTCAGTGGTTTTTTGCTGTCATTTGTTTCATAGTGTAGTTTATTTTTTATTTAGTTTAGTCACATGATTTCTTAATTTGCAGTACGTTTGCCAGTCGGTTGTGCTGCTAGAATTATTTGCTATAGCTTTTGCCTCATCCCTCTCATTAGGCCCAGCCTTCGGGACTTTGGTTTTCCTAGACATGGCTATTATATTGTGATCACTACAGTCACGGACCAGGATGTCTTGCTCCCAGGCAGACTAAATAACTTTTTTGCCCGCTTTGAGGACAATAAAGTGCCACTGACACGGCCTGCAACGAAAACATGCGGTCTCTCCTTCACTGCAGCCGAGGTGAGTAAGACATTTAAACGTGTTAACCCTCGCAAGGCTGCAGGCCCAGACGGCATCCCCAGCCGCGCCCTCAGAGCATGCGCAGACCAGCTGGCCGGTGTGTTTACGGACATATTCAATCAATCCCTATACCAGTCTGCTGTTCCCACATGCTTCAAGAGGGCCACCATTGTTCCTGTTCCCAAGAAAGCTAAGGTAACTGAGCTAAACGACTACCGCCCCGTAGCACTCACTTCCGTCATCATGAAGTGCTTTGAGAGACTAGTCAAGGACCATATCACCTCCACCCCTACCTGACACCCTAGACCCACTCCAATTTGCTTACCGCCCAAATAGGTCCACAGACGATGCAATCTCAACCACACTGCACACTGCCCTAACCCACCTGGACAAGAGGAATACCTATGTGAGAATGCTGTTCATCGACTACAGCTCGGCATTCAACACCATAGTACCCTCCAAGCTCGTCATCAAGCTCGAGACCCTGGGTCTCGACCCCGCCCTGTGCAACTGGGTACTGGACTTCCTGACGGGCCGCCCCAGGTGGTGAGGGTAGGCAACAACATCTCCTCCCCGCTGATCCTCAACACGGGGCCCCACAAGGTGCGTTCTGAGCCCTCTCCTGTACTCCCTGTTCACCCACGACTGCGTGGCCACGCACGCTCCAACTCAATCATCAAGTTTGCGGACGACACAACAGTGGTAGGCTTGATTACCAACAACGACGAGACGGCCTACAGGGAGGAGGTGAGGGCCCTCGGAGTGTGGTGTCAGGAAAATAACCTCACACTCAACGTCAACAAAACTAAGGAGATGATTGTGGACTTCAGGAAACAGCAGAGGGAACACCCCCTATCCACATCGATGGAACAGTAGTGGAGAGGGTAGCAAGTTTTAAGTTCCTCGGCATACACATCACAGACAAACTGAATTGGTCCACTCACACTGACAGCGTCGTGAAGAAGGCGCAGCAGCGCCTCTTCAACCTCAGGAGGCTGAAGAAATTCGGCTTGTCACCAAAAGCACTCACAAACTTCTACAGATGCACAATCGAGAGCATCCTGGCGGGCTGTATCACCGCCTGGTACGGCAACTGCTCCGCCCTCAACCGTAAGGCTCTCCAGAGGGTAGTGAGGTCTGCACAACGCATCACCGGGGCAAACTACCTGCCCTCCAGGACACCTACACCACCCGATGTTACAGGAAGGCCATAAAGATCATCAAGGACATCAACCACCCGAACCACTGCCTGTTCACCCCGCTATCATCCAGAAGGCGAGGTCAGTACAGGTGCATCAAAGCTGGGACTGAGAGACTGAAAAACAGCTTCTATCTAAAGGCTATCAGACTGTTAAACAGCCACCATTGAGTGGCTGCTGCCAACACACTGTCATTGACACTGACCCAACTCCAGCCACTTTAATAATGGGAATTGATGGGAAATGATGTAAATATATCACTAGCCACTTTAAACAATGCTACCTTATATAATGTTACTTACCCTACATTATTCATCTCATATGCATACGTATATACTGTACTCTACATCATCGACTGCATCCTTATGTAATACATGTATCACTAGCCACTTTAACTATGCCACTTTGTTTACTTTGTCTACATACTCATCTCATATGTATATACTGTACTCGATACCATCTACTGTATGCTGCTCTGTACCATCACTCACTCATATATCCTTATGTACATATTCTTTATCCCCTTACACTGTGTATAAGACAGTAGTTTTAGAATTGTTAGTTAGATTACTTGTTGGTTATCACTGCATTGTCGGAACTAGAAGCACAAGCATTTCGCTACACTCGCATTAACATCTGCTAACCATGTGTATGTGACAAATAAAATTAGATTTGATTTGATTTAATTTCTGTGCTGTTTGTAAATACCCTGGTAGGTTGACTGACAACCTGAACCAGGTTGCAGGCACTGGTTACAGTTTGAAGTTTTCTCTTGAGTGGGCAGCTTGATGAAAGCCAGTCAATATTTTAAATCACCTAGAAAATATACTTCACTGTTATCTCATACATTATCAAGCATTTCACACATAGCAACTGTAGGTCTGTAGCAGCTTCCCACAAGAATGGGCTTTAGGTGAGACAGATTAACCTGTCGCCATGTTACTTTAACATTGTTTTACATTAGATCGTCTCTAAGCTTTACAGTTTTGCCTTCGCTTGCTGCAGTCATTGACTGCAATGGATTTGCAACCAATGTATTAAAACTCCCAATTTAATTTATGGTTATGTTATTTTGTCCAATTACTTTTGAGCCCCTAAAATTGGGGGGACCACATTCAAAGTGCTGTAATTCCTTCCCCGTTCACCTGATTTGGATGTAAATACCCTCAAATTAAAGCTGGAAGTCTACACTTTCAGGTCATCTTGATAGTCAAATCCATTGTGGTGGCGTACAGAGACAAAATTATAACTTGGTCAATGCACAAATATTTATGGCTCTGACTGTGTGTGTGACTAAAGGGTCCACCACCCAAAGGACATCCAACCAACTTGACACAACTGTGGGAAGCATTGGAGTCATCACTACTGAAGGAATCATGTTACAGAATTATAGAGATGGCCCCATCTCTACTGAAGGCATCATATTGCAGAACTATAAAGATAGCCCCATCTCTACTGAAGGCATCGTATTACAGAGCTATAGGAAGAGTCTTTGGTTTCTGCCTTTCGATGCCCTAATTATAAAAGCACATTTCCATGTCCCACTGCTACTGGTTGTATTCTATCAAAACACACAGGTCAAAGTTGGGCCTTTATTCAGCCTCCGTTTTATTTTCCCTCACAATCTACCCCTCCAACTGTACATTTGCCCATAGGTGAAGACTAAAGAATGATCCACATATACAACATTATAGATTTCCTGACCGTGTGGATTTCTCTAATGCCACGCTGGTGTTTATGTTTACACACAATGATAACAGCTATTCTATAGTTGCTGAGATGTGCCACTGCCGTGACATCATGCCTGTGTCCCAATTGACACCATATTCCCAACAATATGTAGTAATGCTTGCTTAATTTCCAACACATGAATTCTAGTCAACTCTTATTCAGCAATTGCGTAAGTGGATAAATAATATTGATCTTTTTCATGATTGTGATTCATTCATAAGGCTGGTATCAATAACTAAAGCATAAACCGTTTGTTTCGGTGTTAAAAAAACAAACTAAACATTGCTCAAGCTGTTAAAATTCCAGGAATCAGTTAATTGCGTCACAATGAAACTTTTCAGTGAATTGAATCAAAAAAGTGAATGTGAAATGTCAAACTGCTACTGAAAAGTAAGCGATGTTAATCCCTGCTCATCTTTTCCCGGTCTAGGCCGCCTGCCTAAACAACTCTGCTGCATCATCACAAAAATGCTGCTGCTGGATGACATGTTAGGCTATACCAAAATCACTCTGAGATGACCGTACCCCTTGGTACAGATCTATGATCAGCTTCCCCTTCCCAAATCCTAATGGAAACCATTAGCGCGGAAATTGCTAAATTGACCAAAGATCAGCGTCTAGGGCCAACTTCACTCTACTCCGACCAACGCCACATCCCATGGCAGTCATCACAACAGTAGGAAAGTTGATCCCCTCACTATCATGAACATCTAGTCATCCAATCACCCATCTGACAATGATATCTTTCTGATGGCAATGAAAGTTCAAGTACAATATTTCCAACACGTCAAATATGAGTGTACTAAACCACAACTTCCTCCCCATCATCAAGTATCAGAACGCCCTTTACACTCAGAACTGTCTGGGTAATCAGGTCAGGGGTCAGGAGAGAGGAGGGCCTGTATGTTTGTATCCCATATGGCACCCTATTCCCTACATAGTACACTCATGTTGAGCAGTAGTGGTCAAAAGTTGTGTGCTACATAGTGAATAGGGAGACATTTCAGACACCAATTTTATATAGCCTGTTTTTAATGATTTGCCCACAGTATCACTTCCCCTCTGTCCCAAATGGAACCTGATTCCATACCTAGTGCACTACTGTTGACTAGAGCCCTTGTAGGGAGGACAGTAATCATTTGGGACACAACCATTGATGAGGGAGAGGTACAGCTGACTGATGTTAGATCTCCCTCACACCATGACAACCACAGACACAACCCAGCAACCCTTTGCCTCTGACCCCCCTGATGGTCATCAGTGTCCATGGTGTCTCTCTCTGGGGCCCGGTTCACAAACAGCCTCTAGATCCTACCCCTTAGACTCGGGCCTAGCTGCTGTAGATCTGCCAGGAACAGAATATTCCACCTATCAGAAGGCAAGATGGGGCTACAGCCACGCTGTTTACACCTATGCAATTATTTTAGATCTAATTTAAAGTACGTAGTGTTGTTTCTGGACAGGGATTAAATATCATATTGTGGTCATATTGTCAATCTTATCTACTTATCCCGAGTCCCTAGTTTCAGGTATAACATACTCACTCCTTCTCTCTCCTCATCCCTACCTCTCATCCCTACATCTCATCACTACCTCTCATCCCTACCTCTCATCCTTACCTCTCATCACTACCTATCATCCTTACCTCTCATCCCTACCTCTCATCCCTACCTCTCATCACTACCTATCATCCTTACCTCTCATCCCTACCTCTCATCACTACCTATCATCCCTACCTCTCATCACTACCTCTCATCACTACCTATCATCCTTACCTCTCATCACTACCTCTCATCACTACCTATCATCCTTACCTCTCATCACTACCTCTCATCCCTACCTCTCATCGCTACCTATCTCCTTACCTCTCATCCCTACCTCTCATCCCGACCTCTCTCTACCTCTGGAGGTGTTGTCCCTGTTTGAAGCAACATCAATCCTCTCTCTCTCTAGCTCTGTGTGTGTGTGTGTGTGTTTGATTAGACCTCTGAAGAATTCTCTAAACTAAATTTAGAGCTGCCTACTTTGGTATCTATTTAATTTAAACTCGTAATATGATGGTTTGGTATCTATTTCCTCTCTTTCAGCCAGTAGACGAGCTGCGGACTGTTGTGTTTGAGATGCTGAAAAAGAAGGAAGAGACACAAGGTAATGAGGAAACTAGAAAGGCAGCAACATCCCTAATAAGTGTCTCTGTCTCGATTCCTCACATCCTATCTCCTTGCCACTTTCTCAAAGGGTATTGGAGAAGAAGGTCAGAGGGGAGGGACCTTGGACCTTCTCCTCCAATATGGTTGAAAAGGAAGCGAGGAAAGACAAATTGAGATAGAAATTTGAACCAGTCTGCATTTGATTCCCCATCTAAACTTCATGCCCCTACAAGGTCTGTCTCACTAATGTGACAGTTTTTACACTTGTTTGGGATACTTTGTTCCTGCCAAAACCAGCACGTAGATCTAGGAAGACACACTGCTGTGTCCATGAATTTCTCTTTCTGTTGGCCGTACCAGGGTCACACATCTTGAAAATGTTCAAATCAGGTTGCTGCTGTATTTGCTGTTATAGAAAATATGAAGTAAATATTCTTTCCACTGTCAAGATTTGTGGAAGGAATCCAACCGAGGCTCAAATCCTAAAAGAATGTATTATAGCTATTGCCTTGCTGTTCCATGTGTTGAGTCTGTTCCAGTATTCTTATCGTGTGTTAATCATGTTGTCGTCATGGATTTTGACTGTTAAGTTATAATGGAGGGGGAAATTGTCCAAACATGCAGTGAATAGCTGTGGTTAATAATTACTGAACATCTGCTGAAAGCCCCCGAGACGTTTGATTTCACAAGAGAGCAGATTTCTGACTCATGTTACCAGTTACTAGTGAATAATAAACTCAGCAAAAAAAGACGTCCTCTCACTGTCAACACGTATGTGTAAATATTTGTATGAACATAACAAGATTCAACAACTGAGACATAAACTGAACAAGTTCCACAGACATGTAACTAACAGAAATTGAATAATGTGTTCCTGAACAAAGGGGGGGGGGTCAAAATCAAAAGTAACAGTCAATATCTGGTGTGGCCACCAGCTGCATTAAGTAGTGCTGTGTATATCCTCCTCATGGACTGCACCAGATGTGCCAGTTCTTGCTGTGAGATGTTACCCACTCTATCACCAAGGCATCTGCAAGTTGCCGGATATTTCTGGGGGGAATGGCCCTAGCCCTCACCTTCCAATCCAACAGGTCCAAGACGTGCTCAATGGGATTAAAATCCGGGCTCTTCACTGGCCATGGCAGTACACTGACATTCATGTCTTGCAGGAAATCACGCACAGAACGAGCAGTATGGCTGGTGACATTGTCATGCTGGAGGGTCATGTCAGGATGAGCTTGCAGGAAGGGTACCACATGAGGGAGGAGGATGTCTTCCCTGTAACGCACAGCGTTGAGATTGCCTGCAATGACAACAAGCTCAGTCCGATGATGCTTTGACACACCGCCCCAGACCATGACGGACCCTCCACCACCAAATGGATCCCACTCCAGAGTACAGGCCTCGGTGTAACGCTCATTCCTTCGACGATAAACGTGAATCCGACCATCACCCCTGGTGAGACAAAACCGCGACTGACTGGTCCAGCAACAGTGGGTTTGTGCCCATAGGCGACGTTGTTGCCGATGATGTCTGGTGAAGACAACAGGTCTACAAGCCCTCAGTCCAGCCTCTCTCAGCCTATTGCGGACAGTCTGAACACTGATGGAGGGATTGTGCATTCCTGGTGTAACTCGGGCAGTTGTTGTTGCCATCCTGTACCTGTCCCGCAGGTGTGATGTTCGGATGTACTGATCCTGGTCTGCCACTGTGAGGACGATCAGCTGTCCGACCTGTCCCCCTGTAGTGCTGTCTTAGCAGTCTCACAGTATGGACAATGCAATGTATTGTCCTGGCCTCATCTGCAGTCCTCATGCCTCCTTGCAGCATGCTTAAGGCACGTTCACGCAGATGAGCAGGGACCCTGCGCATCTTTCTTTTGGTGTTTTTCAGAGTCAGTAGAAAGGCCTCTTTAGTGTCCTAAGTTTTCATAACTGTGACCATAATTTCCTACCGTCTGTAAGCTGTTAGTGTCTTAACGACCGTTCCACAGGTGCATGTTCATTAATTACATGGGAAACAGTGTTTAAACCATTTACAATGAAGATCTGTGAAGTTATTAGGATTTTTTACGAATTATCTTTGAAAGACCCGATCCTGAAATGGGGACGTTTCTTTTTTTGCTGAGTTTATAATTGAATAAATCAAATCAAATCAAATCCAAATCAAATCAAATGGATTTATATAGCCCTTCGTACATCAGCTGATATCTCAAAGTGCTGTACAGAAACCCAGCCTAAAACCCCAAACAGCAAGCAATGCAGGTGTAGAAGCACGGTGGCTAGGAAAAACTCCCTAGAAAGGCCCAAACCTAGGAAGAAACCTAGAGAGGAATCAGGCTATGTGGGGTGGCCAGTCCTCTTCTGGCTGTGCCGGGTGGAGATTATAACAGAACATGGCCAAGATGTTCAAATGTTCATAAATGACCAGCATGGTCGAATAATAATAAGGCAGAACAGTTGAAACTGGAGCAGCAGCACGGCCAGGTGGACTGGGGACAGCAAGGAGTCATCAGGCCAGGTAGTCCTGAGGCATGGTCCTATGGCTCCGGTCCTCCGAGAGAAGAGAGAGAGAAAGAGAAAGAGAGAGAAAAAGAGAGAGAGAATTAGAGGGAGCATATTTAAATTCACACAGGACACCGGATAAGATATGAGAAATACTCCAAATATACAGACTGACCTTAGCCCCCCGACACAAACTATTGCAACATAAATACTGGAGGAGTAGACAGGAGGGGTCGGGAGGCACGGTGGCCCTGTCTGATGATACCCCCGGACAAGGCCAAACAGGCAGGATATAACCCCACCCACTTTGCCGAAGCACAGCCCCCCACCAAGGGATATCTTCAACCACCAACCTACTACCCTGACACAAGGCTGAGTATAGCCCACAAAGACATCCCCCACGGCACGAACCCGAGGGGGGCGCCAATCCGGACAGGAAGATCACGTCAGTGACTCAACCCACTCAAGTGACGCACCCCTCCTAGGGACGGCATGGCAGAGCACCAGTAAGAGGTGGAGAGGGGAGAAAGGGGAACCAAGGGCAGTTCGTCGCTTCAGTGCCTTCACACCCCTGGGCCAGACTACACTCAATCATAGGACCTACTGAAGAGATGAGTCTTCAATGAAGACTTAAAGGTCGAGACCGAGTGTGTGTCTCTCAAATGGATAGGCAGAGAGACTAGTGGAAGCCTTAGGAAGTGCAACATAACCAATATCCCACTGTGTATTCAATAGGGGCTGGGTTGAAAATCGACCAACCTCAGATTTCCCACTTCCTGTTTGGATTTCTTCTCAGGTTTCTGCCTGCCATATGAGTTCTGTTATACTCACAGACATCATTCAAACAGTTCTAGAAACGTCAGAGTGTTTTCTATTCAATACTAATAATAATATGCATATATTAGCAACTGGGACTGAGGAGCAGCCCGTTTTCTCTGGGCACCTCTGTGCACCTTTCATCCAAGCTACTCAATACTGCCCCTGCAGCCATAAGAAGTTAAACAGACAGCTCGGTGCATTCAACATGTCAATAGTACTTCTTCACCGCCTGGTACGGCAACTGCTCCGCCCATAACCACAATGCTCTCCAGAGGGTAGTGAGGTCTGCACAACGCATCACCGGGGGCAAACTACCTGCCCTCCAGGACACCTACACCACCCGATGTCACAGGAAGGCCAAAAAGATCATCAAGGACAACAACCGCCCGAGCCACTGCCTGTTCACCCCGCTATCATCCAGAAGGCGAGGTCAGTACAGGTGCATCAAAGCAGGGACCGAGAGACTGAAAAACAGGTTATATCTCACGGCCATCAGACTGTAAACAGCCATCATTAACATTGAGTGGCTGCTGCCAACATACTTTTTCAAGTCTAGACACTTTAATAATGGAAAAATGTATGTAATCAAATGTTCACTAGTCACTTTAAACAATGCCACTTTATATAATGCTTACATACCCTACATACCCTACTGGAGCGGCAGGGTAGCCTAGTGGTTAGAGCGTTGGACTAGTAACTAGAAGGTTGCAAGTTCAAATGCCCAAGCTGACAAGGTACAAATCTGTCCCTGAACAGGCAGTTAACCCACTGCTCCTAGTCCGTCATTGAAAATAAGAATTTGTTGTTAACTGACTTGCCTAGTTAAATAAAGGTAAAATTACTAATGTAATCAAATCAAATTGTATTTGTCACATACACATGGTTAGCAGATGTTAGTGCGAGTGTAGCGAAATGCTTGTGCTTCTAGTTCCGACAATGCAGTAATAACCAACAAGTAATCTAGCTAACAATTCCAAAACTACTACCTTATAGACACAAGTGTAAGGGGATAAAGAATATGTACATAAAGATATATGAATGAGTGATGGTACAGAGCGGCATAGGCAAGATACAGTAGATGGTATTGAGTGCAGTACAGTGCCTTGCGAAAGTATTCGGCCCCCTTGAACTTTGCGACCTTTTGCCACATTTCAGGCTTCAAACATAAAGATATAAAACTGTATTTTTTTGTGAAGAATCAACAACAAGTGGGACACAATCATGAAGTGGAACGACATTTATTGGATATTTCAAACTTTTTTAACAAATCGAAAACTGAAAAATTGGGCGTGCAAAATTATTCAGCCCCTTTACTTTCAGTGCAGCAAACTCTCTCCAGAAGTTCAGTGAGGATCCAATGTTGACCTAAATGACTAATGATGATAAATACAATCCACCTGTGTGTAATCAAGTCTCCGTATAAATGCACCTGCACCTGTGATAGTCTCAGAGGTCCGTTAAAAGCGCAGAGAGCATCATGAAGAACAAGGAACACACCAGGCAGGTCCGAGATACTGTTGTGAAGAAGTTTAAAGCCGGATTTGGATACAAAAAGATTTCTCAAGCTTTAAACATACCAAGGAGCACTGTGCAAGCGATAATATTGAAATGGAAGGAGTATCAGACCACTGCAAATCTACCAAGACCTGGCCGTCCCTCTAAACTTTCAGCTCATACAAGGAGAAGACTGATCAGAGATGCAGCCAAGAGGCCCATGATCACTCTGGATGAACTGCAGAGATCTACAGCTGAGGTGGGAGACTCTGTCCATAGGACAACAATCAGTCGTATATTGCACAAATCTGGCCTTTATGGAAGAGTGGTAAGAAGAAAGCCATTTCTTAAAGATATCCATAAAAAGTGTCGTTTAAAGTTTGCCACAAGCCACCTGGGAGACACACCAAACATGTGGAAGAAGGTGCTCTGGTCAGATGAAACCAAAATTGAACTTTTTGGCAACAATGCAAAACGTTATGTTTGGCGTAAAAGCAACACAGCCCATCACCCTGAACACACCATCCCCACTGTCAAACATGGTGGTGGCAGCATCATGGTTTGGGCCTGCTTTTCTTCAGCAGGGACAGGGAAGATGGTTAAAATTGATGGGAAGATGGATGGAGCCAAATACAGGACCATTCTGGAAGAAAACCTGATGGAGTCTGCAAAAGACCTGAGACTGAGATTTGTCTTCCAACAAGACAATGATCCAAAACATAAAGCAAAATCTACAATGGAATGGTTCAAAAATAAACATATCCAGGTGTTAGAATGGCCAAGTCAAAGTCCAGACCTGAATCCAATCGAGAATCTGTGGAAAGAACTGAAAACTGCTGTTCACAAATGCTCTCCATCCAACCTCACTGAGCTCGAGCTGTTTTGCAAGGAGGAATGGGAAAAAATTTCAGTCTCTCGATGTGCAAAACTGATAGAGACATACCCCAAGCGACTTACAGCTGTAATCGCAGCAAAAGGTGGTGCTACAAAGTATTAACTTAAGGGGGCTGAATAATTTTGCACGCCCAATTTTTCAGTTTTTGATTTGTTAAAAAAGTTTGAAATATCCAATATATGTCATTCCACTTCATGATTGTGTCCCACTTGTTGTTGATTCTTCACAAAAAAATACAGTTTTATATCTTTATGTTTGAAGCCTGAAATGTGGCAAAAGGTCGCAAAGTTCAAGGGGGCCGAATACTTTCGCAAGGCACTGTATATACATATGAGATGAGTATGTAAACAAAGTGGCATAGTTAAAGTGGCTAGTGATACATGTATTACATAAGGATGCAGTAGATGATATAGAGTACAGTATATACGTATACATATGAGATGAATAATGTAGGGTATGTAAACATTATATTAGGTAGCATTGTTTAAAGTGGCTAGTGATATATTTTACATCATTTCCCATCAATTCCCATTATTAAAGTGGCTGGAGTTGAGTCAGTGTGTTGGCAGCAGCCACTCAATGTTAGTGGTGGCTGTTTAACAGTCTGATGGCCTTGAGATAGAAGCTGTTTTTCAGTCTCTCGGTCCCAGCTTTGATGCACCTGTACTGACCTCGCCTTCTGGATGATAGCGGGGTGAACAGGCAGTGGCTCGGGTGGTTGCTGTCCTTCATGATCTTTATGGCCTTCCTGTGACATCGGGTGGCGTAGGTGTCCTGGAGGGCAGGTATTTTGCCCCCGGTGATGCGTTGTGCAGACCTCACTACCCTCTGGAGAGCCTTACGGTTGTGGGCGGAGCAGTTGCCGTACCAGGCGGTGATACAGCCCGACAGGATGCTCTCGATTGTGCATATGTAAAATTGTGAGTGCTTTTGGCGTCAAGCCGAATTTCTTCAGCTTCCTGAGGTTGAAGAGGCGCTGCTGCGCCTTCTTCACGATGCTGTCTGTGTGGGTGGACCAATTCAGTTTGTCTGTGATGTGTACGCTGAGGAACTTAAAACTTACTACCCTCTCCACTACTGTTCCATCGATGTGGATAGGGGGGTGTTCCCTCTGCTGTTTCCTGAAGTCCACAATCATCTCCTTAGTTTTGTTGACGTTGAGTGTGAGGTTATTTTCCTGACACCACACTCCGAGGGCCCTCACCTCCTCCCTGTAGGCCGTCTCGTCCTTGTTGGTAATCAAGCCTACCACTGTTGTGTCGTCCGCAAACTTGATGATTGAGTTGGAGGCGTGCGTGGCCACGCAGTCGTGGGTGAACAGGGAGTACAGGAGAGGGCTCAAAACGCACCCTTGTGGGGCCCCAGTGTTGAGGATCAGCGGTGTTGAGGACGAGCTTCGAGGGCACTATGGTGTTAAATGCCGAGCTGTAGTCAATGAACAGCATTCTCACATAGGTATTCCTCTTGTACAGATGGGTTAGGGCAGTGTGCAGTGTGGTTGAGATTGCATCGTCTGTGGACCTATTTGTGCGGTAGGCAATTTGGAGTGGGTCTAGGGTGTCAGGTAGGGTGGAGGTGATATGGTCCTTGACTAGTCTCTCAAAGCACTCCATGATGACGGAAGTGAGTGCTACGGGGCGGTAGTCGTTTAGCTCAGTTACCTTAGCTTTCTTGGGAACAGGAACAATGGTGGCCCTCTTGAAGCATGTGGGAACAACAGACTGGGATAGGGACACCAGCCAGCTGGTCTGCGCATGCTCTGAGGGCGCGGCTGGGGATGCATACTGTACGCTATACCATCTACGCCATCTTGATGTAATTAAATGTATCACTAGCCACTTTAAACAATACCACTTTATATAATGTTTTCATACCCTACATTACTCATATCATATGTATATATTGTACTCTATACCATCTACTGCATCTTGCCTATGCCGTTCGGCCATCACTCATTCATATATTATTATGTACATATTCGCATGAATTCCTTTACACTTGTGTGTATAATGTAGTTGTTGTGAAATTGTTAGGTCATATTACTTGTTAGATATTACTGCATGGTCGGAACTAGAAGCACAAGCATTTCGCTACACTTGCATTAACATCTGCTAACCATGTGTATGTGACAAATAAGATTTGATTTGGAAACTCAGAATACTAGACAACGAGGACTCTGAGTCAGCAAATGTGAACGTGTACAAATCTAGAACAGTAATGGTACAGGGAAACCCCAAACAGTTTCAGCTGGACTTTCACATTATCATATATAATATATGATAGCTCAGCAGGATATGCTCTCGCTTGAAAAAGATACCCCCAACCCGAGCATGTCAGACCAGACCTTTTCATTAAACAACCCCAAGACCAGCAACCCCAAGCAGAAAGTCAATGCAGGTTGAGCTGAAACAGGAGGTGAACACACTCCAGTCAGCACAAAAAAGCATCCAGCTCAACAACACCCAGACCCAGAGAGCTGGAGGTGGAGAGAGACACTAAAACAATACAGAAATACACTATGGATAAAGAAGTAGCAGCACATCAGAAATGAGCTCAATGTAATTGAAGAATCCATAGAATCTAAACACTTCTGGGAAAATTGAAAAACACTAAACAAACAACAACACAAAGAGTTATCTTTCCAAAATGGAGATGTATGGGTAAAACACTTCTCCAATCTTTTTGGCCCTATAACAAAGAACAAGCAGCAAAAACATATACATGATCAAATACAAGTCTTAGAATCAACTATTAAAGACTACCAGAACCCACTGAATTCTCCAGTTACTTTGAATGAACTACAGGACAAAATACAAACCCTCCAACCCAAAAAGGCCTGTGGTGTTGATGGTATCCTCAATAAAATGATAAAATATACAGACAATAAATTACAATTGGCTATACTTAAACTCTTTAACAGCATCCTCAGCTCTGGCATCTTCCCCAATATTTGGAACAAAGGACTGATCACTCCAATCCATAAAAGTGGAGACAAATTTGACCCCAACGACTACCGTGGGATATGCGTCAAAAGCAACCTTTGGAAAATCCTCTGCATTATTGTTAACAGCAGACGTGTACATTTCCTCAGTGAAAACAATTATACTGAGCAAATCTCCAATTGGCTTTTTACCAAATTACCGTACGACAGACCACGTATTCACCCTGCACACCCTAATTGACAAACAAACAAACCAAAACAAAGTAAAAGTCTTCTTATGCTTTGTTGATTTCAAAAAAGTATTTGACTCAATTTGGCATGAGGGTCTGCTATACAAATTGATGGAAAGTGGTGTTGGGGGAAAAACGTACAACATTATAAAACACATGTACACAAACAAGTGTGCGGTTAAAATTGGCAGAAAACACACATTTCTTTCCACAGGGCCGTGGGGTGAGACAGGGATGTAGCTTAAGCCCCACCCTCTTCAACATATATATCAACAAATTGGCGAGGGCCAGTCCACAGGACCCGGCCTCACCCTATTAGAATCTGAAGTCAAATGTCTACTGTTTGCTGATGATCTGGTGCTTCTTTCACCAACCAAGGAGGGCCTACAGCAGCACCTAGATCTTCTTCACAGATTCAGCCAGAACAGGACCTAACAGTAAATCTCAGTAAGACAAAAATAGTCATGTTCCAAAAACGGTCCAGTCGCCAGGACCACAAATACAACTTCCATCTAGACACTGTTGCCCTGGAGCACTTAAGAAACAATATATTCCTCGGCCTAAACATCAGCACCACAGGTAACTTCCACAAAGCTGTGAACAAGCTGAGAGACAAGGCAAGAAGGGCCTTCTATGCCATCAAAAGGAACATAAAATTCGACATACCAATTAGAATCTGGCTAAAAATACTTGAATCAGTTATAGAACCCATTGCCCTTTGTGGTTGTGGGGTCTGGGGTCCGCTCACCAACCAATAATTCACAAAATGGGACAAACACCAAATGAAGACTCTGCATGCAAAATTCTGCTAAAATATCCTCTGTGTACAACATAAAACACCAAATAATGCATGCAGAGCAGAATTAGACCGATACACGCTAATTATCCAAATCCAGAAAAGTGCTGTTAAACTCTACAACCACCTAAAAGGAAGCGATTCCCAAACCTTAACAAAGCCATCACCTACAGAGAGATGAAACTGGAGAAGAGTCCCCTAAGCACGCTGGTACTGTGGCTCTATTCCCAAACACAAACACACGCCACAGAGCACCAGGACAGCAACACAATTAGACCCAACCAAATCCTGAGAAAACAAAAAGAGAATTACTTGGCACGTTGGAATGAATTAACAAACAAAAAAAACTGAGCAAACTAGAATGTTATTGGGCCCTAAACAGAGAGTACACAGTGGTAGAATACTTGACCACTGTGACTGACTCAAATTTAAGGGTTCTTTTGGAACTTCTGTGAGTGTCATGTTTACAGTTCATGTTCACTGTTGTTTATTATCTTTGAGTTTAGACTGTACTTATGATTCAGCGTTAGATTGTTATGAGCACACATTAATCACCAATTTGGCCCAGGGTTTGTGTGGGAGTGCTGACGCATTGCAGCTCCAACTCAGGATCCACAAGAAGAGTCAACAGAGAAAGTACAGTACGTTAGTAACACTTTCTGTCCTTCTCTCTGGTGTGATAAAAATACATGCCAAAGTGCCTCAGGACATGTTTTCCTAGCAAGTGTATTTTATTTGTTTGTATTCTGCTGAAAGTTATTTTAGGAGCATAGGCCTAATAATGTCTCATTTTGATACATCCATAGAGGTAGTTTGTATCAAAAACATTATTCAATGGATTGGATGCATTGTTATTTGTAAATGAAGAAAATTGTCTTGCCGAAATCCACCCCCCCCCTCTAATTTCCTTCATTTTGTGGCTAAATTCAAATACTTTCAGTGGCACGTATCAGAGTCAAGTACTTCCTATAGAACACACTTCACGTCAGGATAGGCAACCGGAATTAATAATTAATGTATGTGTGTTATATTAAAACATGGAGAAGGGAGTAAAAGGTAGGCAAGCAATACATATTTCAGAACTACTACTAGTGGAATAAGACATGGGAGAGATGAGGAATGTAACCACTCTCGGTGGTGGTAGGAAGAGTAGACCAAAGCGCAGGGTGGAAAGTGTTCATGATTCCTTTTATTCAAAAAACACTCAAACAAAATAACAACCGCGAAAACGAAAGCGCACAGTTCTGTCAGGCTAAGATACTAAACAGAAAACAAAATCCAACCAACTCAGGTGGAAAACAGGCTACCTAAGTATGATTCCCAATCAGAGACAACGATAGACAGCTGCCTCGATTGGGAACCACACTCGGCCAAAAACAAAGAGATAGAAAACATAGAATTTCCCACCCGAGTCACACCCTGACCTCACCTAACATAGAGAATAATAAGGATCTCTAAGGTCAGGGCATGACAACGAATTTGGGCAACGAGATTTATTTATAGACTAATACACTTGAAACAAATAGCCAAACCGAAAACTGCAAACATTACTATAGTAGTGTCTCCCCGCGATCAAACCAAAATAAGAAATAAAAAATCGCAACTAGCAAGCAAATCGCGTGTGCGTTCACGTGAAGTGGGGGGGGGGGGGGGGGGGGGTTGGGCTGCCCCGGGTTATGGTTGGGCTGCCCATTGGGCTGCCCCGGGTTATGGTTGGGCTGCCCCGGGTTATGGGTTATGGTTGGGCTGCCCCGGGTTATGGTTGGACTGCCGCGGGTTATGGTTGGGCTGCCCCGGGTTATGGTTGGGCTGCCCCGGGTTATGGTTTGCGTAACATTGTAACCTATATTTGAGTCCAATGCTTGGCCATGGCTGTTATCACGTGTGAAATAGCCTTCAACTGATGTTGACATTACAGTGAAATGCTTTACTTACCAACGACGCAGCATTAACAAAAATAAATAAATACTCATCATGAAAAGCATGCAGTTTCCTGCTATACAACTCTAATAGAGCTAAATGTGGAATAAATCAGACATGTGTAGTTCTGACTGCTCTTCAAGAGGTGATGATATTAAAACCAAATAGTTACAACATGTTTTTAACAATCCCTCGAAAACAGCACATAGTTGTCAAGGGTTTTAGCGGAGCTGGGGGTCTCCTTACCCCCCAGCAGACAAATCCAACGCTCTGCACCGAATGGTGATATTTATTGATAACGACCTATTCCAAGGAACATCTCAAAGCCCAGATGCCCAAATATAAATAACATATTGTTATTACCAACCCAGCTTGATATTCATTAGTACTATCTGGGCTCCTCTTGTGCAGCCTAGGTTATCTATGTCCAGATGTCCTAAATGGTTTTCCAAAGGTTTTATGTGGAGTCAGGTGTCACCATTAGGCTGGTGTTATATCCCCCTAGCTTACTTAAATGAAAGACTTTGATTAGCTAGATGCTATCTTCATAAGCCCACATTGGAGACACAATATGTTATGCCTGATGAAGTCACGCACGCACGCACGCACACATGCACAAAATCCACACAAAATCCGTTTTTCTACAGATCTACCATTTCAGGACAAAAAGTGACCGAAGAGTTGTTACTGTAATGTAATTATGCCAATGAGCTTTCATCAATTGAAAGCCCTTAATCTATTTTATGAGAATTTGTAAGATTTCTTGTTTGCATAAAATAGACGCAGACCAGTCTTTCAATAATAGGTAATAGAATTTATTCTCGGAGCGCGCTCCCACTTAATCACGTGCAGCAGTTTATATACAGATCATGACGTCATTTCATTGCTTTAACAGAATCCCCTCCTCTCAACCGGGACAAAGTAAGGTGAAAAGTTCATTCTAACTTACTAACACACTCCCAGGTAACTTTTGACCCCTCAACATTATCGATCACCACTGAACTGACAGTTTTATTTAACAGAAAACCTAAGAATGCACTCACTGCCTTATCTAAAAACCCCAGAGCTAAGTTTCTGTAGGGTCAACCATAGGCTAACGACCTTATGTGTTTTCACAGTCCACAACCCATATAGCTCATCAGATATAATAAGTTTACTTAGTTACAGTTCCATTTAAAATTATTTGTTCAGTCATATTAATCATAATTTCCTAACAAGAGTACATGGAGGTGAAATCAGGGATGTTTGCCTCAGTCACAGAATCTGCCAAGTCAAACCAACCAGTCATCTATGTCCAGTCGTTACAACAACAGAAAGAAAAAGGTAGGTGGATTTAAGTGGTGCTTTTGGCTGCATTGTGTGACAATTTGTGATTTCTGCAGAAGACCCATAAATCCTACACTCTTAGGAAAAAAGGTGCTATCTAGAACCTAAAACAGTTATTTGGCTGTCCTCATAGGAGAACCCTTTGAAGAACCTTTAAGGTTCCATGTGTAACAGTACTCTTCTTGCGTTGTGTACAATCAGTCATCGACACGGAACTCCAACATGTAGCTCCAGTCATGTAGATTTATTCTGTTAGGAACGGCACAAAATTGCACGTCATGCAATGCACGTCTCACCATCCAACTCTGCACTCACGCACTGTACAAAATATATGAAACCCCCCCACCAGACACAGTAAGTTGCTAGCTAGTACTGGTGGGAATTCTCTACAACAAAATGCACAACAAATATTCTCCAAAAACCGCTGCATCTTATGTGTGATGTTCGAATAACATTTACAAACAATTTGATATAAATTGTACATTTAAATCATCACTTGAGAGTATAAAAATCACTTTTGATGTACAGTGCTTGGCAACCAACAACTTACCGCTGGTTTGGTGCTTGTTCACTGGGACGATTCTAACTGGAACATCCCCCCTCGTAAGCAAGCTACGCAAACCAGCCAATAAGATGCCATGTTGAGTAGGTGAAGGCAAGACAAACTCAAACCAAAAACCCATTGGCTTAACAATAAAGTGGCAAGGGGAATCACCAATATAACCCTGTTACACATGTTAAACCCTTTCCACAGAGGGTTCTACGTGGAACCCGAAAGAGTTCTACATGGAACTAAAAAGGGTTCTACCTGGAATCAAAAAGGGTTCTCCTATGTGGACAGCCAAAGAACCCTTTTGGAACCCTTTTTTCTAAGAGTGTACAATAACTCAGTTCCTTAGGGCCGAGTGTGGGTGGGTTTTTTCGCTCCTCCCTTGTACTTGATTGATCATTGATTAGTCAGGAACTACCCTCATCTGGTTGTCTAGGACTTAATTGAACACAAATTGAAAGGAATTAACAAAACCAGCAGGCCCCCCAGGAATTGAGTTTGACACCCCTGCTTAAAAGGCACATTCTAAGTGAATTCTTTACTTAAAGAGAATTTGGAAAGTATTCAGACCCCTGGACTTTAACACATTTTGTTACGTTACAGCCTTATTCTAAAATTCATCAAATCTTTTTTCCCCCTCGTCAATCTACACGCAGTACTCCATAATGACAAAGCAAAAACTGATTTTTATAAGATTTGGCAAATGTATTAAAAAAAATATGGAAATATAACATTGACATAAGTATTCAGACCCTTTCCTCAGTACTTTGTTGAAGCACCTCTGGCAGTGATTACAGCCACGAGTCTTCTTGGGAATGACGCTAGTTTGGTACACCTGTATTTGGGGAGTTTCTCCCATTTTTCTCACCAGATCCTCTCAAGCTCTGTCAGGTTGGATGGGGAGCGTCGCTGCACAGCTATTTTAAGGTCTCTCCAGAGATATTCGATCGGGTTCAAGTTTGGGCTTTGGCTCGGCCACTCAAGGATATTCAGAGACTTGTCCCGAAGCCACTCCTGCATTGTCTTGGCTGTGTCCTTAGGGTCGTTGTCCTGTTGGAAGGTAAACCTTCGCCCCTGTCTGAGGTCCTGAGCACTCTGGAGCATGATTTTATCAAGGATCTCTCTGTACTTTGCTCCGTTCATCTTTCGTTCGATCCTGACAAGTCTCCCAGTCCCTGCCGCTGAAAAACATCCCCACAGCATGATGCTGCCACGACCATGCTTCACTGTAGGGATGGTGCCAGGTTTCCTCCAGATGTGACGCTTGGCATTCAGGCCAAAGAGTTCAATCATGTTTTCATCAGACCAGAGAATCTTGTTTCTCATGGTCAGGGTCCTTTAGTTGCCTTTTGGCAAACTCCAAGTGGGCTGTCATCTGTCTTATACTGAGGTGTGGCTTCCGTCTGTCCACTCTACCATAAAAGCCTGATTGGTGGAGTGCTGCCGAGATGGTTGTCCATCTGGAATGTTCTCCCATCTCCACAGAGGAACTCTGGAGTTCTGTCAGAGTGACCATCAGGTTCTTGGTCACCTCCCTGACCAAGTCCCTTCTCTCCCGACTGCTCAGTTTGGCTGAGCGGCCAGATCTAGAAAGAGTCTTGGTGTTAAATATTTCTACCATTTAAGATTGATGGAGGCCACTGTGTTCTTGGGAACCTTCAATGCTGCAGAAATGTGTTGTTACCCTAACCCAAATCGGTGCCGTGACACAATCCTGTCTCGGAGCTCTATGGACAATTCCTTCGACCTCATGGCTTGGTTTTTGCTCTGACATGCACTGTCAACTGTGGGACCTTATATAGACAGGTGTGTGCCTTTCCAAATCATGTCCAATCAATTGAATATATCACATGTGGACTCCACTCATGTTGTAGAAAAATCTCAAGGATGATGAATGGAAACAGGATGGACCTGAGCTGAATTTCAAGTCTCATAGCAAAGGGTCTGAATACTTGTGTAAATAAGGTATTTCAGTGTTTATTTTTAATACATTTGCAAACATTTCTAAAAAACGGTTTTCGGTTTGTCATCATGGGGTATTGTGTGTAGATTGATGAAGAAAGAATTGTGTTTTACCAATTTTAGAATAAGGTTGTAACGTAACAAAATGTGAGAAATGTCAAGCGGTCTGAATATTTTCCAAAATGCACTATAATTCATTATTTCTCTGGCAACTAGACAAAATAGAAAAACGTGTGGAAAAAGTTGCATATCTTTGCTTTATTACATCCTCGGAGGTATATATAATATTATTATTTTGTTTTTCAGTGAATGTCTGCTGGAATCTAGGGGATGCAAATTCTGTTACCATGGCTTTCGGTTTCCTGCATAAGGGGAAGATGTTTTCCCCTGTTGTCGAGGGGAATGAAATCAAGGTAAATATATTTCTGGAACATTGTTTCTGTCTCTTGGAATTAAGTTCAGGAACACTGTAATGCAAATGTATATTTAATGCTGAGAGGATGCTAGTCTATCGTAGAGCCTTATCCCCAATCTATCTCCTTAATGCTGAGTGCCAAGCAATAAGGCATCACATCCTATTTTCTTTGGTATGACTCAACCGGGGACCCCAAACGTTACAATCTCAGGGCAGACACTTTAATCAAACACTTTAAAAAATAATCTCTCTCTATATCCACAGCTAGATTTGAAAACAGACATGCAGACAGCCATACTAGACAAGATATGCCTGTTCCAGTGGTATGAGAAGACAGGGGAGTGGGGCATCCTGAAATCTG
The DNA here is from genome assembly GCF_034236695.1 of Oncorhynchus nerka. Lineage (NCBI taxonomy): Eukaryota > Metazoa > Chordata > Actinopteri > Salmoniformes > Salmonidae > Oncorhynchus > Oncorhynchus nerka. The sequence continues at coordinate 92,649,903 of NC_088408.1, read as the reverse complement.
TGGCGGAACCTCAAAAGTACCTCCGTATCTTCAACAACAAGGTCACCGTCGGCACAAGTTATCAGGCGTTTGAATTTCAGCTGAAATCAGTAAATTAGACGTAGATAGACGGCTTGTCGGCTTCCGTGGTAATTAAGACTTAAAAAGGGCAAAGTTTTAGAGAATTATCCCTTTAAGTAAGATGAGAAGAACTATAAAGCTAGCCCCATCTCTACTGAAGGCACCCTATTACAGAACTATAAAGCTAGCCCCATCTCTACTGAAGGCACCCTATTACAGAACTATAAAGCTAGCCCCATCTCTACTGAAGGCACCCTATTACAGAACTATAAAGCTAACCCCATCTCTACTGAAGGCACCCTATTACAGAACTATAAAGCTAGCCCCATCTCTACTGAAGGCACCCTATTACAGAACTATAAAGCTAGCCCCATCTCTACTGAAGGCACCCTATTACAGAACTATAAAGCTAGCCCCATCTCTACTGAAGGCACCCTATTACAGAACTATAAAGCTAACCCCATCTCTACTGAAGGCACCCTATTACAGAACTATAAAGCTAGCCCCATCTCTACTGAAGGCACCCTATTACAGAACTATAAAGCTAGCCCCATCTCTACTGAAGGCACCCTATTACAGAACTATAAAGCTAGCCCCATCTCTACTGAAGGCACCCTATTACAGAACTATAAAGCTAGCCCCATCTCTACTGAAGGCACCCTATTACAGAACTATAAAGCTAGCCCCATCTCTACTGAAGGCACCCTATTACAGAACTATAAAGCTAGCCCCATCTCTACTGAAGGCACCCTATTACAGAACTATAAAGCTAACCCCATCTCTACTGAAGGCACCCTATTACAGAACTATAAAGCTAGCCCCATCTCTACTGAAGGCACCCTATTACAGAACTATAAAGCTAGCCCCATCTCTACTGAAGGCACCCTATTACAGAACTATAAAGCTAGCCCCATCTCTACTGAAGGCACCCTATTACAGAACTATAAAGCTAGCCCCATCTCTACTGAAGGCACCCTATTACAGAACTATAAAGCTAGCCCCATCTCTACTGAAGGCACCCTATTACAGAACTATAAAGCTAGCCCCATCTCTACTGAAGGCACCCTATTACAGAACTATAAAGCTAGCCCCATCTCTACTGAAGGCACCCTATTACAGAACTATAAAGCTAGCCCCATCTCTACTGAAGGCACCCTATTACAGAACTATAAAGCTAGCCCCATCTCTACTGAAGGCACCCTATTACAGAACTATAAAGCTAGCCCCATCTCTACTGAAGGCACCCTATTACAGAACTATAAAGCTAACCCCATCTCTACTGAAGGCACCCTATTACAGAACTATAAAGCTAGCCCCATCTCTACTGAAGGCACCCTATTACAGAACTATAAAGCTAGCCCCATCTCTACTGAAGGCACCCTATTACAGAACTATAAAGCTAGCCCCATCTCTACTGAAGGCACCCTATTACAGAACTATAAAGCTAGCCCCATCTCTACTGAAGGCACCCTATTACAGAACTACAGCAAGAGTCTTTGGTTTCTGCCTTTCGATGCCACAATTAAAACCACACTTCCATGTCACACTACGACTGTCTGTATTATACACTTTTAGAAAAAGGGTTCCTTGGCTGTCCCTATAGGAAAACACTTTTTGGTTTCAGGTGGAACCCTTTTGGGTTCTACATAGAACCAAAATAGGGTTCTTCAAAGGGTTCTCCTACGGGGACAGCCGAAGAACCCTGTTTGGTTCTAGATAGCACCTTTTTTTTGTAAGTGTATTGTGAAAAATGAAAGAAGGTGATCCTCTGTCGGACTACTTGTAGATGCTGAGGTCCAGCGTGATGACTCAATCACATTGTCTGGATGGCTGGCCATGGGGAGGCTATCACAGGATAGACAAAGATAGATCAGTTGTCCTGTTTGCTTCGTTTCAATAGCTTATGAAGTGCTGAATATTTTTGATGTCTTACTGCATTGTATATTTTTAGGTGGATGTATTTTAAAGGGACTTGATTGAACTTGTATATTGGGTTGACTATCAGGCACATTCCTGTTGTCTGGTCATAACGTTCAAATTGAATTGAATTAGAACCTAGTGTGGTGTTTCCTCCTTTTGTTTTCACTAGAAAAGTACAAAGGAATGTTGATTCATGCTTGTGATAAAGCTCCGTGTCTGTGCAGACAAACAGACTTTTTCTCTTGAGATTTTACCGAACTGCAGACATGTAACCGCGTTAAGTCTCAGCCTATTGGTGATCGTCATGTACTCTATTTTAGTCTGGAATGTGTCATGTCGTGTACACACGTTTTTTGAGTGTCAATTATTTTGACTAATAAATCCTTTTGAGTAATTGTCGTTCTTTTAACGCAACGTAACGTAATCAACACGTTACAGCTAGCCCCCGAATAGCAGCACTGTAGAAACTTTTACACTCAACGGAACGACTTGATTAGTGTAGTGTCAACAACGCAGCCACTGCCAGCTAGCCTACAAAGTCAACAACGCAGCCACTGCCAGCTTGCCTACTTCAGCAGTACTGTATCATTTTAATCATTTTAGTCAATAAGATTCTTGCTACGTAAGCTTAACTTTCTGAACATTCGAGACGTGTAGTCCACTTGTCATTCCAATCTCCTTTGCATTAGCGTAGCCTCTTCTGTAGCCTGTCAACTATGTGTCTGTCTATCCCTGTTCTCTCCTCTCTGCACAGACCATACAAACGCTCCACACCGCGTGGCCGCGGCCACCCTAATCTGGTGGTCCCAGCACGCACGACCCACGTGGAGTTCCAGGTCTCCGGTAGCCTCTGGAACTGCCGATCTGCGGCCAACAAGGCAGAGTTCATCTCAGCCTATGCCTCCCTCCAGTCCCTCGACTTCTTGGCACTGACGGAAACATGGATCACCACAGATAACACTGCTACTCCTACTGCTCTCTCTTCGTCCGCCCACGTGTTCTCGCACACCCCGAGAGCTTCTGGTCAGCGGGGTGGTGGCACCGGGATCCTCATCTCTCCCAAGTGGTCATTCTCTCTTTCTCCCCTTACCCATCTGTCTATCGCCTCCTTTGAATTCCATGCTGTCACAGTTACCAGCCCTTTCAAGCTTAACATCCTTATCATTTATCGCCCTCCAGGTTCCCTCGGAGAGTTCATCAATGAGCTTGATGCCTTGATAAGCTCCTTTCCTGAGGACAGCTCACCTCTCACAGTTCTGGGCGACTTTAACCTCCCCACGTCTACCTTTGACTCATTCCTCTCTGCCTCCTTCTTTCCACTCCTCTCCTCTTTTGACCTCTCCCTCTCACCTTCCCCCTCTACTCACAAGGCAGGCAATACGCTCGACCTAATCTTTACTAGATGCTGTTCTTCCACTAACCTCACTGCAACTCCCCTCCAAGTCTCCGACCACTACCTTGTATCCTTTTCCCTCTCGCTCTCATCCAACACTTCCCACACTGCCCCTACTCGGATGGTATCGCGCCGTCCCAACCTTCGCTCTCTCTCCCCCGCTACTCTCTCCTCTTCCATCCTATCATCTCTTCCCTCTGCTCAAACCTTCTCCAACCTATCTCCTGATTCTGCCTCCTCAACCCTCCTCTCCTCCCTTTCTGCATCCTTTGACTCTCTATGTCCCCTATCCTCCAGGCCGGCTCGGTCCTCCCCTCCCGCTCCGTGGCTCGATGACTCATTGCGAGCTCACAGAACAGGGCTCCGGGCAGCCGAGCGGAAATGGAGGAAAGCTCGCCTCCCTGCGGACCTGGCATCCTTTCACTCCCTCCTCTCTACATTTTCCTCTTCTGTCTCTGCTGCTAAAGCCACTTTCTACCACTCTAAATTCCAAGCATCTGCCTCTAACCCTAGGAAGCTCTTTGCCACCTTCTCCTCCCTCCTGAATCCTCCCCCCTCCTCCCTCTCTGCAGATGACTTCGTCAACCATTTTGAAAAGAAGGTCGACGACATCCGATCCTCGTTTGCTAAGTCAAACGACACCGCTGGCTCTGCTCACACTGCCCTACCCTGTGCTCTGTCCTCTTTCTCCCCTCTCTCTCCAGATGAAATCTCGCGTCTTGTGACGGCCGGCCGCCCAACAACCTGCCCGCTTGACCCTATCCCCTCCTCTCTTCTCCAGACCATTTCCGGAGACCTTCTCCCTTACCTCACCTCGCTCATCAACTCATCCCTGACCGCTGGCTACGTCCCTTCCATCTTCAAGAGAGCGAGAGTTGCACCCCTTCTGAAAAAACCTACACTCGATCCCTCCGATGTCAACAACTACAGACCAGTATCCCTTCTTTCTTTTCTCTCCAAAACTCTTGAACGTGCCGTCCTTGGCCAGCTCTCCCGCTATCTCTCTCAGAATGACCTTCTTGATCCAAATCAGTCAGGTTTCAAGACTAGTCATTCAACTGAGACTGCTCTTCTCTGTATCACGGAGGCACTCCGCACTGCTAAAGCTAACTCTCTCTCCTCTGCTCTCATCCTTCTAGACCTATCGGCTGCCTTCGATACTGTGAACCATCAGATCCTCCTCTCCCACGCTTGGATTGCGTCCTACCTGACAGGTCGCTCCTACCAAGTGGCGTGGCGAGAATCTGTCTCCTCACCACGTGCTCTCACCACTGGTGTCCCCCAGGGCTCTGTTCTAGGCCCTCTCCTATTCTCGCTATACACCAAGTCACTTGGCTCTGTCATAACCTCACATGGTCTCTCCTATCATTGCTATGCAGACGACACACAATTAATCTTCTCCTTTCCCCCTTCTGATAACCAGGTGGCGAATCGCATCTCTGCATGTCTGGCAGACATATCAGTGTGGATGACGGATCACCACCTCAAGCTGAACCTCGGCAAGACGGAGCTGCTCTTCCTCCCGGGGAAGGACTGCCCGTTCCATGATCTCGCCATCACGGTTGACAACTCCATCGTGTCCTCCTCCCAGAGCGCTAAGAACCTTGGCGTGATCCTGGACAACACCCTGTCGTTCTCAAATAACATCAAGGCGGTGGCCCGTTCCTGTAGGTTCATGCTCTACAACATCCGCAGAGTACGACCCTGCCTCACACAGGAAGCGGCGCAGGTCCTAATCCAGGCACTTGTCATCTCCCGTCTGGATTACTGCAACTCGCTGTTGGCTGGGCTCCCTGCCTGTGCCATTAAACCCCTATACAACTCATCCAGAACGCCGCAGCCCGTCTGGTGTTCAACCTTCCCAAGTTCTCTCACGTCACCCCGCTCCTCCGCTCTCTCCACTGGCTTCCAGTTGAAGCTCGCATCCGCTACAAGACCATGGTGCTTGCTTACGGAGCTGTGAGGGGAACGGCACCTCAGTACCTCCAGGCTCTGATCAGGCCCTACACCCAAACAAGGGCACTGCGTTCATCCACCTCTGACCTGCTCGCCTCCCTACCACTGAGGAAGTACAGTTCCCGCTCAGCCCAGTCAAAACTGTTCGCTGCTCTGGCTCCCCCAATGGTGGAACAAACTCCCTCACGACGCCAGGACAGCGGAGTCAATCACCACCTTCCGGAGACACCTGAAACCCCACCTCTTTAAGGAATACCTAGGATAGGATAAAGTAATCCTTCTCACCCCCCTTAAAAGATTTAGATGCACTATTGTAAAGTGGCTGTTCCACTGGATGTCATAAGGTGAATGCACCAATTTGTAAGTCGCTCTGGATAAGAGCGTCTGCTAAATGACTTAAATGTAAATGTAAATAGGAGGGGCCTGAGCACGCACCCTTTGGAGCCCCCATGTTGAGTTCAGACACAGGGCCCCAAGCTTAGTGATGAGCTTGGAGGGCACTATGGTGTTGAATGCTGAGCTGTAGTCGATGAACAACATTCTTACATAGGTATTCCTATTGTCCAGATGGGATAGGGCAGTGTGCAGTGCGATGGAGATTGCCTCCCAAAACACTTCATGATGACAGAAGTGAATACTATGGGGCCATAGTCATTTAGTTACCTTCGCTTTCTTGGCTACAGAAACAATGGTCAGTCCCTCGAGTATTCCACAATTCTGCGATCGCATAATTCAATGCAAAATCAACAAATCAGCCAATATTATGCGAGAGTTTGTAATTTTGACCAATTCCCACACTTTTAGCGTATATAAAGGTCCAATCAAAAGCAGGTTCGTAATTTTGACCAATTACTGCACTGTTACCGTGGAAAATGGCCAAATCCAACCACTCGTCAACAAAGTTTTTTCCCCCTGGCCTGTCAGCCTATTCACGTGTGAGGATGATGGGTGATTTGGCAACCAAAATAACAGCTAACGACCGTGCTAAACCATTTCCAAATGTTTTTGGAAACTAGAGAAAGTCGACAATCAACAGTCACCTGGAATCAGCAAAGCGTATGAGAATGTCAGAACAGTTCCCACAGCAGCGGCAGACCAACACGACTGAAGTGGTAGCAGAGAAGACTGTGGCAAGCGCTGAAAGGATGAAGGTGAGTGGCGTTTTACTCAAACTTTTACTCCACTGACCTTGGCTTTAGTAGGGTGGTCGGCACTCTGCTCTCCCCAGTCTAACCTTGGCTTTAGTAGGATGGTCGGCACTCTGCTCTCCCAGTCTAACCTTGGCTTTAGTCGGGTGGTCGGCACTCTGCTCTCCCCAGTCTAACCTTGGCTTTAGTAGGATGGTCGGCACTCTGCTCTCCCAGTCTAACCTTGGCTTTAGTCGGGTGGTCGGCACTCCTGCCCTCCCAGTCTAACCTTGGCTTTAGTAGGGTGGTCGGCACTCTGCCCTCCCAGTCTAACCTTGGCTTTAGTCGGGTGGTCGGCACTCTGCTCTCCCCAGTCTAACCTTGGCTTTAGTAGGATGGTCGGCACTCTGCTCTCCCAGTCTAACCTTGGCTTTAGTCGGGTGGTCGGCACTCTGCTCTCCCCAGTCTAACCTTGGCTTTAGTAGGATGGTCGGCACTCTGCTCTCCCAGTCTAACCTTGGCTTTAGTCGGGTGGTCGCACTCTGCCCTCCCACTCTGCTCTCCCCAGTCTAACCTTGGCTTTAGTAGGATGGTTGGCACTCTGCTCTCCCAGTCTAACCTTGGCTTTAGTCGGGTGGTCTGCACTCTGCTCTCCCCAGTCTAACCTTGGCTTTAGTAGGGTGGTCGGCACTCTGCCCTCCCAGTCTAACCTTGGCTTTAGTAGGGTGGTCGGCACTCTGCCCTCCCAGTCTAACCTTGGCTTTAGTAGGGTGGTCGGCACTCTGCTCTCCCCAGTCTAACCTTGGCTTTAGTAGGGTGGTCGGCACTCTGCCCTCCCAGTCTAACCTTGGCTTTTAGTAGGGTGGTCTGCCTCCCAGCACTCCTGCCCTCCCAGTCTAAACCTTGGCTTTAGTCTAATCTTGGGTAGGGTGGTCGGCACTCTGCCCTCCCAGTCTAACCTTGGCTTGGCTTTAGTAAGCTTTAGTAGGGTGGTCGCACTCTGCTCCCAGCACTCTGTCGGCACTCTGCCTCCCAGTCTAACCCTTCTCCCCAGTCTAACCTTGGCTTTAGTAGGGTGGTCGCACTCTGCCTCCCAACTAAGTCTAACCTTGGCTTTAGTAGGGTGGTGGCACTCTCTCCCCAGTCTAACCTTGGCTTTAGTAGGGTGGTCGGCACTCTGCCCTCCCAGTCTAACCTAACCTTCCCAGTCTAACCTTGGCTTTAGTAGGGTGGTCGGCACTCTGCCCTCCCAGTCTAACCTTGGCTTTAGTAGGGTGGTCGGCACTCTGCCCTCCCAGTCTAACCTTGGCTTTAGTAGGGTGGTCGGCACTCTGCCCTCCCAGTCTAACCTTGGCTTTAGTAGGGTGGTCGGCACTCTGCCCTCCCAGTCTAACCTTGGCTTTAGTAGGGTGGTCGGCACTCTGCTCTCCCAGCTAACCTTGGCTGCCTCCCAGTCTAACCTTGGCTTTAGTAGGGTGGTCGGCACTCTGCCCTCCCAGTCTAACCTGGCTTTAGTAGGGTGGTCGGCACTCCTCCCAGTCTAACCTTGGCTTTAGTAGGGTGGTCGGCACTCTGCTCTCCCAGTCTAACCTTGGCTTTAGTAGGGTGGTCGGCACTCTGCTCTCCCCAGTCTAACCTTGGCCTTGGCTTTAGTAGGGTGGTCGGCACTCTGCTCTCCCAGTCTAACCTGGCTGCTCTGCTCTCCCAGTCTAACCTTGGCTTTAGTAGGGTGGTGGCACTCTGCTCTCCCAGTCTAACCTTGGCTTTAGTAGGGTGGTCGGCACTCTGCCCTCCCAGTCTAACCTTGGCTTTAGTAGGGTGGTCGGCACTCTGCTCTCCCCAGTCTAACTCTTGGCACTCTGCTTCCCCAGTCTAACCTTGGCTTTAGTAGGGTGGTCGGCACTCTGCTCTCCCCAGTCTAACCTTGGCTTTAGTAGGGTGGTCGGCACTCTGCTCTCCCCAGTCTAACCTTGGCTTTAGTAGGGTGGTCGGCACTCTGCTCTCCCCAGTCTAACCTTGGCTTTAGTAGGGTGGTCGGCTTCCCAGTCTAACCTTGGCTTTAGTAGGGTGGTCGGCACTCTGCTCTCCCAGTCTAACCTTGGCTTTAGTAGGGTGGTCGGCACTCTGCTCCCCAGTTAACCTTGGCTTTAGTAGGGTGGTCGGCACTCTGCTCTCCCAGTCTAACCTTGGCTTTAGTAGGGTGGTCGGCACTCTGCTCTCCCCAGTCTAACCTTGGCTTTAGTAGGGTGGTAACCGGCACTCTGCTCTCCCCAGTCTAACCTTGGCTGGTCGGCACTCTGCTCTCCCCAGTCTAAGCTTTAGTAGGGTGGTCGGCACTCTGTCTCCCCAGTCTAACCTTGGCTTTAGTAGGGTGGTCGGCACTCTGCTCTCCCAGTCTAACCTTGGCGGCACTCTGCTCTCCCCAGTCTAACCTTGGCTTTAGTAGGGTGGTCGGCACTCTGCTCTCCCCAGTCTAACCTTGGCTTTAGTAGGGTGGTCGGCACTCTGCTCTCCCCAGTCTAACCTTGGCTTTAGTAGGGTGGTCGGCACTCTGCTCTCCCCAGTCTAACCTTGGCTTTAGTAGGGTGGTCGGCACTCTGCTCTCCCAGTCTAATCTTGGCTTTAGTAGGGTGGTCGGCACTCTGCTCTCCCCAGTCTAACCTTGGCTTTAGTAGGGTGGTCTGCACTCTGCTCTCCCAGTCTAACCTTGGCTTTAGTAGGGTGGTCAGCACTCTACCCTCCCCAGTCTAACCTTGGCTTTAGTAGGGTGGTCGGCACTCTGCTCTCCCCAGTCTAACCTTGGCTTTAGTAGGGTGGTCGGCACTCTGCTCTCCACAGTCTAACCTTGGCTTTAGTAGGGTGGTCGGCACTCTGCTCTCCCCAGTCTAACCTTGGCTTTAGAAGGGTGGTCGGGTGGTCGGCACTCTGCTCTCCCCAGTCTGTCTATGGAGAACGCTGCTCAAAGCACGGAGTGCTATTTGTCAGCATTGCCATTTTTGTCTCTCAGTAAAACGTAATACGGATCATGAAGCACAATCTTTCTGGATTTAAAAGAAAATAGAATAATAATCAACCAAAACTCTATTTTTATGTGTTCTGTTCTCTATCTCCCTTACGACCCTTTCAGAAAAAAATCACAATCTCAAGAATTTTGAAGACAACTTCATAGAAAGAAATATCGATCCTCAAATTGAAAGTGATCGATCAGCTTTAAATCTATTTGTTTTTTTTTAAGAGAGAGAGAGAGAGAGAGAGAGAGAGAGAGGGAGAGAGAGAGAGAGAGAGAGAGTGAGAGAGTGAGAGTGAGAGAGAGAGAGAGAGAGAGAGAGAGAGAGAGAGAGTGAGACAGAGAGAGTGAGAGAGAGAGAGAGAGAGAGAGAGAGAGAGAGTGAGAGAGTGAGTAGGAATTGGAGGTGCATCTCGTGTTGATAGCAAGCTCCAAGCATGATGGAGAGGAGAGGTGTGTGTGAGTGAATGTATGAGTGGATTATGACAGAGCTGTTTGTTCAGGAAAATAAACAGAATTGAGCACTTTAGATGTTTCTAATTGTTTTCGTATTATGTGTTCTACTTAACATGGTCATAAACCTGAGCATATTACTTTTATTGCTTTATATGAACTTATATGAAGAAAAAAAACACATTGCAAAATGTATCGCAGAATTTCAGAAAAGCTGCCGCAAAATCAAGCATTTTTGGCCGCGGAAATCACAACATTAGTTCGCAAAATCCTGGAGGGACTGAATGGTGGACATCTTGAACCAAGTGGGGACAGCAGACTGGGATAGGGAGAGATTGAATATGTCCATAAACACCTCAGCCAGCTGGTCTGCACATGCTCTGAGGATGCAGCTTGGGACACCGTCTGGGCCAGCAGCCTAGCGAGGGTTAACACACTTTAACGTCATGCTCATGTCGGCTACGGAGAATGAAAGCTCACAGTTCTCATGAGCGGCAGTTGCCTGCGTTGGCAGCACTGTGTTTTCTTCTAAGTGGTAGAAGGTGGTGTTTAGCTTGTCCTGGAGCAAGTCTCCAGTGTCCACAATGTGGCTGGCTTTCCCTTTGTAATCTGTGATTGTCTGGAGTCCCTGCCACATACATCTCATGTATGAGCCGTAGAATTGCGACTCCACTTTGTCCCTATACTGTCGTTTTGCCAGTTTGAATGCATTACGGAGGGCATAGCTGGTCTGTTTGTACAAGTCCATGTTCCCAGTCACCTTGACGTGGTTAATTGTGGTGGTTTGTGCTTTCAGTTTTGTGTGAATGCTGCCATCTATCCAGAGTTTTTAGTTTGGATAGGTTCTAATCGTCACGTTGCTGAACTGAGTCACAGAGTCAGTGTATACGTCAATACTATTCTCAGAGGCAACCCGGAACATATCCCAGTCCGGGTGATCAAAACTATCTTGAAGCATAGACTTCGATTGGACAGACCAACATTGAACTACCATGGATACTTCCGGTTTAAGTTTCTGCCTATATGAGGGGAGGAGCAGAATGGAGGCGTGATCTGATTTTCCGGCAGGAGGGCGGGGGAGGACCTTGTAGCCATTCAGGAAGGGGGAGTAGCAATGGTCAAGAGTGCTAGATTGAGAGAATAGCACAGGAGATGTGTTGATAAAACGTTGGTAGCATTTTCATTAGATTTCCTTTATTAAAGTCCCCAGCTACAATAAATTCTGTCTCAAAATATGCAGTTTCCAGTTTGCACAGAGTCCAGAGTAGTTTCCTGAGAGCCATTACGGTGTCGGCTTGGGGGGAATATACACGGCTGTGACGATGACCGAAGAGAATTCTCTCGGGAGGTAATGCGGTCAGTATTTGATGATGAGGTATTCCAAATGGTGTACGTTACCACAATCACACCATGAGTAGTTAATCATGAAACATACACCTCCACCGTTTTTCCCCAGAGATTTTTTCTTCCTGTCCCCGCTGGCTTCATGGATGGGGACAGTATATCCAGAGAGAGCCATGATTCCATGAAACAGAGTATGGATGGGGACAGTATATCCAGAGAGAGCCATGATTCCATGAAACGGAGTATGTTACGATCCCTGATGTCTCTCTGGAAAGAGATCCTCACTCTGAGCTCGTCTACTTTATTGTACAGGTACTGATCATTAGCGAGTAATATACTCTGAAGCGGTGGGTGGCACGCCTTCCGAGTCGGACTAAAAACCCACTTCTTATTCCTCTTCTCCGGTCGACCGCCTCTTAGAACAGGCCCTGGGATTAATGGAATTGTCTCGGGAAGTTCAAACAAAGGATCCATTTCAGGAAAGTAGAATTTGTGGTCGAAATGCTGTTGAATGATTGCCAATCTAATATCCCAAAGTTATTTTTGTCTGTTGATAATAATACAAGAAACATTTTGAGTAAATAATGTAAGAAATACAACAACCACAACAACAATATAAAACTACGAAGTTGCCGAGGAGCTAGAAACAGGGCGACCATGTCTACAGGCATCATCTTGGTCATTAACATCTAATCATCCACAGTTTTACAATCAACCATCTGACATCTCTATAATGCCAATGAGCATGCAAGTACAATATTTCAAACACGTCAAATATGAGTGGACCAAACCACAACTTCCTCCCCATCATCAAGTATCAGAACACCCTTTACACTCAGAACTGTCTGGGTGGGGGATCACGTGACCCTTGAACGAGATGGCCGCATGAACTAAGAGCTCCTAATCTTACCTCCACTCCAAGTTCCAACTCATTTAGCTTTAGTAAGAAAAAGTCATGGCGGCTACAAAAGGCGACACTACAGGTGACATTTTTACCCGGACTCGAGTATTAGCGACGGAAAAAGGGTAATAGATCCAACGGGATGTGTCGAGTTGTTTGGGAACTCGGCTGGGGTGTTCAGAGATTATTATTTTATGTACACCATTTATTTTCCTTTTATGTGAACGCAGCTGTAATTACTATCCACTTTTACCCAGCGATGACTTGCACTAAAGTTCGATTACTGCTCGATGACGATGACTAGTACCTTAAATCTATTGACATGGAACTGCCATGGTCTAGGGCATGCAATAAAACGGAAAAAGATACTATGTGCTCTAAAAAAGGAAAAAGCAGACATCGCGCTATTACAAGAGACACACCTCTGTGATGCTGAACATGCCAAACTCCGCAGAGCTTGGGTGGGACAGGTGTATTTCTCATCTTTCAAATCAAACAGTAGAGGCACAGCCATACTTATCCGTAAAAATTTTCCATTCATAATTGACAAAAACATATCTGATTCGGAGGGGAGATTTATTTTGATAACTGGGTCACTATATGGTCAACCAATTACTATATTAAACATATACGCCCCTAACACAGATACTCCTGCCTTCATGTCAAAAATTATAACCCTGTTCAATGAGCATTGTGTCTCCTTTGGTGTGGTGGCCGGAGATTTTAATTGTACCCTTAACCCAACCCTAGACAAATCATCTCAGGTCCCCACCACAAATCCTAGATCTGCAAAGATGTTGAACTCTCTTACTAAAGAGATGGGACTGATAGATATCTGGAGAGAGACTAATAGCTCATCTATGGACTATACATACTACTCTAATGTCCATAACACCTCCCTCTACTCCCGTATAGATTACATTTTTATCCCAAAGAGTTTCATAAATTCAGCCACTTGTACAATCGGACCCATAGCACTTTCAGATCACGGCTTTGTCCACCTCCACTTTGACCTCTGCAAAAACATCCCGAGGTCAAAGAGCTGGAAATTCAACACCTCCATGCTATCAAATGACGTGTTCCATACATTGGTAACTACATGGATAGACAACTACACACAAGACAATAAAGATTCTCCTGTTTCTCCGGCCACAATGTGGGACGCTGCTAAAGCCACACTAAGAGGTCATCTAATTGCATATGCTTCCTCTAAGAAAAAAGCAATGGAAGCACACAGGCTAGATCTTGAGAGGGAGCTGGAATGCTGTGAAAAAATACATAAACAATCCCTAGACAGCACCTCCTGGAGTCATCTTAAAGCAGCCAAAGCCAAACTGAATTTGGACTACACTCGGGAGATAAAAAAAAAAGTTTTCTTTACTAAACAGAAATACCATGAGTATAGCAATAGGCCCAGTAGATTGCTTGCTTACCAATTAAAAAAGGAGCAGTCAGAGCGTACAATCATGGCTATCCGAACAGCAGAGGACGAGGTCACATATGACCCAAAAAAGATCAATTTAACTTTTCAGGATTTTTACTGCAAACTATATACCTCTGAGAGAAAACACACAGAGGCAGAACTCCACTCTTTCCTAGAGGGAATCTCGCTACCTAAACTATCAGAGACCGACCAGGAAGATCTCAACTCCCCTTCACTCCTGAGGAGATCCTGGAGGCAATTACCTCCATGCCACCTAATAAGTCCCCAGGCCCAGATGGATTCCCCAGAGAGTTCTACAAAGCTTTTTGGCCCCAGCTCAGCCCTATCTTCATGCCAATGCTGGAGGATTTTTGCAAAACGGAGTTCTCCCAGACTCAATGCACACAGCTCGCATTACAGTGTTGCTAAAGGGACAAGGACCCCCTATCCTGCTCGTCCTTCCGGCCCATAAGCTTGTTGGATTTCGACTATAAAATAATTACCAAATTGCTCGCCAAAAGACTAAACACTCTTCTTCCCAAAATAATAAAAGCGGACCAAACTGGATTTATTAGAGACAGATACTCTTCTGATAACATTCGCCGTCTTTTGATATTATTGATCAAGTAAACGCACAGAAGACCCCTGTCCTGCTGGCTTCACTGGATGCTGAGAAGGCGTTTGACAGGATGGAGTGGAGCTTTCTGTTTTCAGTCTTAGAAAAGTTCAATATGGGCCCAAATTTTATTAAATGGATCAAATCACTATACTCTCATCCAAATGCCATGGTGACTACTAATGGACTGAACTCTGACAGATTCCCTCTGGAACGGGGCACAAGACAAGGGTGCTCGCTGTCCCCGCTGCTCTACTTGTTGGGGGCGGAGCCTCTGGCAGAGCTGATAAGGAGCAATCCAAGTATTATGGGTGTTTCTGCAGGCGGCCTGCAGCACAAGATTTCGCTTTACGCGGATGATGTCTTGCTCTACATATCCAACCCTGAGAAATCCCTCCCTCTCATTTTAGACACAATTGCTCAGTATGGCAAGTTTTCAGGTTATAAGATCAATTTTAACAAATCCACTGTCTGCCCTCTCAATATTACACTCACCAGCTCTATGAAGACACTTTGTCCTTTCCAATGGAAAACACAGGGGTTTCAATACCTCGGGATCTTCATAACACCAGATCTGAATAACCTTTTTAAGGAAATTTATCTTCCACTCCTGGATCGAATCAAGAACGATCTCCAATCCTGGATCTCCCTCCCAATTAGCTTAGTAGGAAGAATTAATGTAATCCGTATGAACGTCCTCCCTAGACTGAACTACTTATTTCAGATGCTCCCATGCTATCTCCCAGTTTCCTTCTTCAAAACAACTAACCAAAGCATCACCAAATTTATATGGTGCAATAAAAACCTAGGATCAAGTTTTCCACTCTATCGAAACCTGAATCTAAGGGTGGTTTTGCCCTTCCCTCCCTTCAATTGTACTACTGGTCTGCCCAAATCCGCAACATGCTAACATGGATCACAAACAGACAAGAGTCAACGTGGATTCAGATAGAAGCCCAATCCTGTGGTTCATTGCCCTTAAGCTCAATTATATTCATTAATAACTTTAGTGAAGTGGGCAACATAGCCAAAACCTTTGTGATTTACAGCACCCTACTAGCGTGGAGGGACTGTAAGAAATACCTGGGCATTTCCTCCCAAATATGTTCTCACTCGCCTATAGTAGGCAACCCAGACTTGCCAAAAGCCCTGAGGGATGCCAACTTTGATCTTTGGCATACTCTAGGAATCAGGACCTTTTCAGACCTATTTCATCAGAAAACCACTACACTGAAATCCTTTCAAGAGCTCTGCAGTGAATTCGATGTGCCAAGATCCCATTTAAAAAAAATATATCTTCAAATTAGACATGTAATTTCCTCATTTACCTCCAAGAGGAGGTTTAGAACTCAGTTGAATGAAGTTGAAACCCTTCTTGTCACAGCACAATCCATTAAAGGCAAAATATCTTACATCTATAGACTCCTTTCTGAGAAAGGAAGCTCCTCCTTTACTCCTTTGAAAATAATCTGGGAAAAGGACCTTGGTCTGACTATCAGTGATGAGTTATGGGCGGAGGTTTGCGACAGGGTATACTGCTCCTCTACCAGTGTAAAAATGAAAGAATCTAATTACAAATTTTTGTACAAATGTTATTATACTCCTTTGAGACTCCATAGAATGAAAACAGATATGTCTCCTAACTGTAAAAGATGTACCTCTGAAAGTGGAACCTATATGCATGTATTTTGGAGCTGTAGAGAGATTGCCAGATTCTGGCAGAAAATACTAGAGGTACAGTTTGATATGACCCCGTGTATCTATCTTCTTAATGCCCAGCAGGACTTTGTTCTTGATCCTGACAGAGAAAATTTGCTTATGACTATTACATACTTTGCTAAGAAATGTATTCTTCTATTGTGTGCCTCTAATACCCCTCCTACATTTAAAATGTGGATTGACCAGATTGTTGACTTCCTTCCTCTTGAAAAGCTCACTTATGACCTCCACAAGAGACAGCCCAAGTTTGATAGACTCTGGTCTCCACTATTCAACTATATTTCAAACTGGACAGAGTGAACGGGGTGACTAGGGAAATGCGCAGATACATGTTGTGTAAGGTACTGTAAAACCTAAAAACGAATTATTGGCCCGTCGTCTCAGCGAATGCTTGAAATAGCTGATAAGAACCTTGATAGTGCTGCTGCAAGTGGTATGTTTTTTTATTTTTTTTTTTTTAATTTAGTTTTTGAGTACGTGTGCGCGTGTGTGTGTGTGTGTATATATGTGTGTATGTATGTACGTATGTATGTATGTAGGTATATATATATATGCACCAAGGAAAACAAATAGATTAAGAAAAATAAATGCTTTTATTTGACTTTATCATTCATTTTAATTGTATTTTTATTTTTTCAAATGTATTATTATTTTTTGACCTTTTCTTTTTTTAAAGCCTGTCACATCTGTGAATGTGGAATGTGTTTTGTTGGTTGATTGAAAAACAAGAAAACTTAATAAAACTTTAAATTGAAAAAAAAGAACTGTCTGGGTAATCAGGTCAGGAGAGACCTTTGTATCCCATATGGCACCCTATTCCCTACATAGCACACTCATGTTGAGCAGTAGTGGTCAAAAGTAGTGCACTATATAGTGAATTGGTTGCCATTTGGGACGTAGTTTTATATAGCCTTTAATTTAATGTTTTACCAGCAGTATCACTTCCCCTTTGTCTGCTTAATGTTCATTGGCCATGTCCCAATACCCCATAATGACATCATAATACCCCATAATGACATCATAATACCCCATAATGACATCATAATACCCCATAATGACAAAGCGAAAACGAGTTTTTAGAAATGTTTGCAAATGTATATATATATATATATATATATATGTATATATAAAAAAAATTATATACCTTAGTTTACATAGGTATATCATAGGACCCTTTGCTATGAGACTCAAAATTGAGCTCAAGTGCATCCTGTTTCGATTGATCATCCTTGAGATGTTTCTACAACTGGATTGGAGTCCACCTTTGGTAAATGTAATTCATTGGACATGATGTGGAAAGACACACATCTGTCTATATAAGGTCCCACAGCTGACAGTGCATGTCAGAGCAAATACCAAGCCATGAGGTCGAAGGAATTGTCTGTAGAGCTCCGAGACAGGATTGTGTCGAGGCACAGATCTGGGGAAGAGTACCAAAACATTTTTGCAGCATTGAAGGTCCCCAAGAACACAGTGGCCTCCATCATTCTTAAATGGAAGAAGTTTGGAACCACCAAGACTCTTCCTAGAGCTGGCCGCCCTGAGCAATCGGGGGAGAAGGGCCTTGGTCTGGGAGGTGACCAAGGACCAGATGGTCAATCTGAAAGAGCTCCAGAGTTCCTCTGTGGAGATGGGAGAACCTTATAGAAGGACAACTGTTATTGAGTCAAGTTGATAGGTAATTGACTAGCTGGGCTGTTCCCCGGACTCCGTGTGTAGGGATTTGTACAATGCTTGAACATTGCTATTGAACTTGACATTGGTGTCTGTCTTTATTCTTTTATCGAACATATCATACTGAAACAACAACCATCTCTGCAGCAGTCCACCAATCAGGCCTTTATGGTAGAGTCAGACAGAAGCCACTCCTCAGTAAAAGGCACATGACAGCCGCTTGGAGTTTGCCAAAAGGCACCTAAAGGACACAGACCATGAGAAACAAGACTCTTTAGTCTGATGAAACCAAGATTGAACTATTTGGCCTGAATGCCAAGGGTCACGTCTGGAGGAAACCTGGCACAAGCTCTACGGTGAAGCATAGTGGTGGAAACATCATGCTGTGGGGATGTTTTTCAGTGGCAGGGACTAGGAGACTAGTCAGGATCGAGGGAAAGATACATAGAGATCCTTGATGAAAACCTGCTCCAGAGCACTCAGGACCTCAGGCAGGGGGTGAAGGTTCACCTTCCAACAGGACAAGGACACTAAGCACACAGCCAAGACAACACAGAAGTGGCTTCGGGACAAGTCTCTGAATATCCTTGAGTGGCCCAGCCAGTGCCTGCACTTGAACCCGATCGATCGAACATCTCTGGAGAGACCTGAAAATATATTGGTGCAGCAACGCTCCCCATCCAACCCGACAGAGCTTGAGAGGATCTGCAGAGAAGAATGGGAGAAACTCCCCAAATACAGGTGTGCCAAGCTTGTAGTGTCATACACAATAAGACTCAGTGCTGTAATCGCTGCCAAAGGTGCTTCAACAAAGTACTGAGTAAAGGGTCTGACTACTTAAGTAAATATGATATTTCAGTATTTTGTTTTCAGCAAAAATGTCTAAAAACCTGTTTTTACCTCGTCATCATGGGGAATTGTGTGTAGATTGATGAGGGAAAAAAACTATTCAATACATTTTATAACAAGGCTGTAACGTAACAAATGTATAAAAAGTCAAGTGGTCTGAATAATTTTTGAAGGCACTGTAGTGTACTACTGTTGACCTTGTAGGGAATAAGGTTCCATTTGTCACACAACCATTGATGAGGAAGAGGTACAGATGACTAATGTTAGATATGCCCCACACCCTGAAAACCACAGACACAACCCAACAAGCACACCCTTTGCCTCTGACCCCCCCTCATGGTCATCAGTGTGCATGATGTCCAGTGGCAATTTTAGTGGGGCAAACTACCGTTTTTGGGGGGGGAATGCATGCCAGCAAAGCCACTACACAACACAACACTAAACAATACATTAGTTGCACTATAACGGTGACAAACGGTGCCGACAAACTGTTAGGGCCTACATATAGCTGTCCCAACAGCAGAGTCCCAACAGCAGTCCAAACATCTGTCTATCAGTGGAGCCATGTCTGGCAGCGAAACAGTTCATTCATCCTCATTTACTGCCTTTAAAAAAAACATAGTTTATACGGCTGATTTGCTTAAACAAATGTGGTTTCTACTGAACATTAAGATGTACAGTGGGGCAAAAAAGTATTTAGTCAGCCACCAATTGTGCAAGTTCTCCCACTTAAAAAGATGAGAGAGGCCTGTAATTTTCATCATAGGTACACTTCAACTATGACAGACAAAATGAGAAGAAATAAAATCCAGAAAATCACATTGTAGGATTTTTAATGAATTTATTTGCAAATTATGGTGGAAAATAAGTATTTGGTCACCTACAAACAAGCAAGATTTCTGGCTCTCACAGACCTGTAACTTCTTCTTTAAGAGGCTCCTCTGTCCTCCACTCGTTACCTGTATTAAAGGCACCTGTTTGAACTTGTTATCAGTATAAAAGACACCTGTCCACAACCTCAAACAGTCACACTCCAAACTCCACTATGGCCAAGACCAAAGAGCTGTCAAAGGACACCAGAAACAAAATTGTAGACCTGCACCAGGCTGGGAAGACTGAATCTGCAATAGGTAAGCAGCTTGGTTTGAAGAAATCAACTGTGGGAGCAATTATTAGGAAATGGAAGACATACAAGACCACTGATAATCTCCCTCGATCTGGGCCCCGTGGGGTCAAAATTATCACAAGAACGGTGATCAAAAATCCCAGAACCACACGGGGGGACCTAGTGAATGACCTGCAGAGAGCTAGGACCAAAGTAACAAAGCCTACCATCAGTAACACACTATGCCGCCAGGGACTCAAATCCTGCAGTGCCAGACGTGTCCCCCTGCTTAAGCCAGTACATGTCCAGGCCCGTCTGAAGTTTTCTAGAGAGCATTTGGATGATCCAGAAAAAAATTGGGAGAATGTCATATGGTCAGATGAAACCAAAATAGAACTTTTTGGTAAAAACTCAACTCGTCGTGTTTGGAGGACAAAGACCCTTAGATTTGGCGGTGAAGTAGTGTCCCCGTGAGTGACAGAACACTGAGCCAATCACGGCGCAACTAAAGAACATTACTAACCCTTATGTTCCATGCCCCACCACCACCACAGAAAGCACTGAGCTAGGCTGAAACACCTGCATTTTGGAGCTGCCTTACTCAAGAAAGCAAAAAAGAGACCATGTTTGTATGCGGCTTTATTAACTCAATGATTATTATTATTTATTTTTTACTTTGTTTGCAAACTGATATGTGACATGTATTAATGCCAAAATAACATGAAAACAGGCAACTCCCCCCAAAAAAAAAACAAAACAATGTGGGGCTCAAACAGGTTGGGCTCAGCTCCACCTGTCCTGAATGAAGGGTGGCCACTCCCTCTCTGGGGCCTGGTTCACAAACAGCCTCTAGATCCTACCCCTTAGACTAGGGCCTAGCTGCTGTAGATCTACCAGGATCTACCAGGAGCAGGTGTAAGCAGTGTTGAATATTCCACCTATCAGAAGGCAAGATGGGTCTACAGCCACGCTGTTTACACCTATCCAATTATTTTAGATCTAATTCAAGTGCATAGTGTTGTTTCTGAACAGGGATTAATTATCATCATAACATATCATACCTACTCAACAAACTGGATGTAGTCTATCACAGTGCAATCCGTTTTGTCACCAAAGCCCCATATACTACCCACCATTGCGACCTGTACGCTCTCGTTGGCTGGCCCTCGCTTCATACTCGTCGCCAAACCCACTGGCTCCATGTCATCTACAAGACCCTGCTAGGTAAAGTCCCCCCTTATCTCAGCTCGCTGGTCACCATAGCATCTCCCACCTGTAGCACACGCTCCAGCAGGTATATCTCTCTAGTCACCCCCAAAACCAATTCTTTCTTTGGCCGCATCTCCTTCCAGTTCTCTGCTGCCAATGACTGGAACGAACTATAAAAATATCTGAAATTGGAAACACTTATCTCCCTCACTAGCTTTAAGCACCAACTGTCAGAGCAGCTCACAGATTACTGCACCTGTACATAGCTCACCTATAATTTAGCCCAAACAACTACCTCTTTCCCTACTGTATTTATTTTGCTCCTTTGCACCCCATTATTTTTATTTCTACTTTGCACATTCTTCCACTGCAAATCTACCATTCCAGTGTTTTACTTGCTATATTGTATTTACTTTGCCACCATGGCCTTTTTTTGCCTTTACCTCCATAATCTCATCTCACTTGCTCACATCGTATATAGACTTGTATATACTTTATTATTGACTGTATGTTTGTTTTACTCCATGTGTCGTTGTATGTGTCGAACTGCTTTGCTTTATCTTGGCCAGGTCTCAACTTGTCTACCTGGTTAAATAAAGGTGAAAAAAAAAAATATCATATTGTGGTCATATTGTCAATCTTATCTACTACCTTGAAACACATTCATATAATATATAATAATATTCAACCCTTTAAGGTTGAATGGATTGTTCCTCCCGAGTCCCTAGTTTCATCACCTGAATTCTGTTCTGTGAGATTCCTTCACCTGTTGCTGAATAAGACCTCCCTAACCTCATTTTCTTACCGCAGCAAATCTGTCATATTACTTATATTAAAGAAACAACATAGCCCACAATGAGTCCATGAATCTGATTTGTTGGATGGAGAAAAGACAAACTCATCCTCCTCAGCAAAGAACTTTTTTATTTACCGTTGAAAGGAACTTGGTAGAATATTACAGCAGAACTCACGAGGGAAACAGCTGCCATTTCATGTAACACAATACAGGAATTAGGTTGTAGTTAAAACTCGTGTATATAGAATATTTTTTATATCAGTAGAAAAAAAACTATTGCTCCCAGATGTTGTTTGTATGACACATTCTCTCCTGCTATGCTGAAGGGTAAAGTAACACCAATAGGAGAAGGTTTACACACACACAAAGGGAAATGTGATGGTTGTTGTTGTTGTTCAGGATGATGTAATTTCCTGAATAAGGTTACAAATGCCATTACTTTTTGTATGTATGTTGACCAGAATTAAACTTTTGATCGTTGTCAAAAAATGTTTTATAAATACCAACATACAGCAAACAGAAAAATGCTAAATAAAAGAGCAAGCATGCTAAAAAAAAATGTTATACTTAGAGGACCAAACACTGAAATAAGAAGCCTGGATGGTATTCACATCTTATTGTCAACTGAAAGAGTACCAACTTGAGAGAAAATTGAGAACTGATGGACGAGAGAAGGGGGGGAAAGGAGCTTGATGGATATTCTTTCTGTCCGATGGACTGGATGTGAGAGGACAGATTTGAGACAGACTACTTGAATGGGACTGGATCTAAGTGTATTGTGTACAATTTTTTAAAAAAAGTATGTGTTTGTTAATGTCATTACTTCCATATCGTTTTCTATGCTCTTCCATTTTTCATTCAGGAAATACAATAAAATGTTAGAAATCTCCCCGGATGATTGCATCCAAGTGTTAGTGTTTTAAATAGCTTATACCAGTTTAGTTTAGGCAGTAATACTCAATACATTTTACATATAGGCATCATCTAATAGACATATTTCTATATATTTATTTTGAAAAATAATTTAAGACAGGAATTAAGCCTAGCCTTGGACAAAAAATTAATTTCAATGGAAATTTTGCATTGTGCCTAGTTTTCAGTCCAGGACTAAGTTTAGTCTGTGTCCGGGAAACCACCCCTAAAACAATGACCAGTGCCAGTCATCCTAGCTTAAGCCATCTTCATTCGGAGTCACCAAGATCTAACAGGTTGCTGGATTTGACATTCAAGACTCCCTCCCATCCTTGTGGTTGACCATACAGGGCAGACACAGGTCATTGTCCTAGTAAAATGTCCATAGATAGATCATGTTCATCCCTACAGGCACACAGGCCAAAAGACAGAAGATCATAGAACCAGTATAACAACCATCTACTGTGGGAGCTGAGCGGCATTAGAGTCTAAATCAGGGTGAGGGAATCCCCTGCTTTTCAATTCATGACACACTGCATGCAGCCACTTGTGGTCACGATGACTCCCCAACCAACCAATGGGTGTGTTTCCTTTTTCTTCTTCTGTTACTAGGGCCTGTGTGTCTGATGCTGGTCTAGTGGTTGTCTTGCTTAGCCTGGTCCCAGGAGTTGGTAAGACTGAACAAACAGATCAGAGACCAGGCTATTTTCTCTCCCTGTTCTGTCTATGCCCAATTCTGTGTCCTACTTAGAACAGTGATTCAGATTATTCCAAAACAATACAGTTGTTCTCTGACTGTAAAAGCCACTTTAAAGACAGAGCACACAGCAGTGCATTAGATAAGCTGAGTTTCACATCTCTTTGCTCAGAAACACCACATTTTCACTTTTTTTTGTTACTATATACAGCACATAGTTCTGGTCCAAGTAAGTTGTTTAGAGTTAAAAATAGATATTCTACCGGTAAAACATTGTGAAACTGGATTTGCTGGGCTAGCAACATGAGTGGGGTTACTTTTTACATGGACAATCTTTTATTTTTTTTAATCAATAGAAAATCTCATATGATCCAACTAGTAGCTAGCACAAATGACCTGGTACCACCAGGGCCGATTTAAAACCCTGATGATAAATGAGTTCACTGAGGTGTGCAATTGTTTTTGATTGATTTACTAACAATTTGTTTATGATGACTGTGATGTTTTAATGCTACGTATTTGTTATTGTATCTTTTCTTTCCATCTTGTAGTTTAAATCTATTATTTTATGTCCTCAGGGCACCATTGAAAATGAGACCCTGGTCGCAAATTGGGCTCCTCTGATTAAATAAAACTTAATTAAAAAAACATGAACCTAACCTTTATAACGCATTTATCTTATATAGACAGTATTTCCAGGTCAAATATACTTTTTGTACTCCACTGTTTTTTTTTTTTTTTTGCATTTAGGTTCGATTCATACGTCATGCACAAAATAGGTCTTCTTCTAATTCAAGCTTTGCGTCACGTTGTCAGACAGCTTGATCAGATTGCACAGCCGGCTTGATCAATCGTCGTCCACCTCGTCTCCCTCCGACTCTTCTCCTCCTGCAACTCCTCCTCCTGGTCTCCTTTCAAACATTTTATCCTTCGGTCTCTCCTGTATCTCTTTCATCTCTTCGGCATAACGGGAGAATGCGCCTCCAAACTTGCCCCACGCTTTGAACGGGATAGTGATCGAGTTTCTATAGCTGGGTTTGACTTCGCTCACCCTCATGAAAACTCCGTATTTGTTGGACCCGACGTCGAAGAAAAACCGTTTGGAGTCCACCATGATAGAGGTGCCCTCCGGAAGCTCGCTGTAGCCCCCTGCTCCTCCGCCACCGGCGAGTTCCTCGTCATCTCCTCCGTAGTCGTCTATATGTTTGGCTAGGGCGTCACGGAACTCTATTAACCCTTGGGCCGGGAGGGCGATGGTTTGTCCGGACTGCATTCCACCAGGGACTCCGCCACTTCCTACTCCGAACCCGGGGCCTCGGTTGAGGGTCTGCCTGATGCGGAGGAACCTCCCCCGCTGGTTCTCTTTCAGATCGAGGTAGTATTTTCGGTTTTCTCGAACCAGGAACTCACTCTTCAAGGCCCGCCTAGGCCCACTGTCATCCCCACCGGATGACTGAGCGATCTGCTCGGGGCTGCTAGGCCCAAGTTGGGCGTAGTGCTCTATAAAATCCCCCAGGTAGTCACGGAACTCGGCGGCAACTGACATGGAAAGGGTCAGACGACTTTTCGAGCCCCCGGCGCCGACCTCGGCGATTTTGATGAATCTGCCCTTCGCATTCTGCTTTACATCCAGGTAGAAGCGTTTGTTCTGGATGTCCAGTCGCTTTGAGGCCAGCTCCTGGGTCTCCTGGTCCCGCTGGTAGTGCTGAAACCCGCCGCTTCCACCCCCTACGCCACCACTGCTGCCACCGCGCTCACTCCCACTGTCCCCGTCGGCCATCTTCGCCACCAGCTGCCAGATTCTCTCCTTCCTAGGTTCTGCTCCCCGCCCCCCGCGCGCTTAACCAATTCGCAGAGTAACGTACCGTTGAATACTGCGTTCTGATAGGCCAATCGCCTGCCAATTACAACAGCAGGCCACAAACTGTTGATTCTCTACTGGTAGATTCCTCTTGTCAGTCAATAAACGGTCCCCTCCTAATTCGATGAAATCAACGATTTCCCCCGATTATTTATCGTAAGCGGTTTACTTTTCTAATGCATTGCAATGTAAAACCTCGTCGTCTTAAAATGACATGAAACGAATAGATACTCAGGCAAACTAGCAAAATACTGCTGAGTATTTTGAATTCATTGTGCACTAGCTAATTAGTTACCCATTGATTTTGTACACCTATTGTGAGTCAAATTAATATTTTAGGATATCTAGTCAGTTTGCAACTGCATACAATGCATGCATTATCAAAGACAAGTGCTTTGAGTATTTCTGAATATGCAATATCGAGATGTGCGCATGCACGTAATATATTATTTCAGCATTTTATTAGTCAATCACGTGAATAATATTGATCATCAATACAAATACATTTTGAGTAGCAATGTCTAGCTCAGCAGTCCAGTCTACTTGGTCTCGTGCGCAAAGGACATGCCGAAGTTGCGGTGGGGGATGGGTAAAATGTGTACAAGCAGCGCTGTGGTTGGGCAGGAAAAATATTCAAAGAAACAACACGAATTCCCATTGGTCAATGTTCGCTCGCGAGGAGTCCCGGAGCTTTTACGAGCCTGAAGGGCTTTATTGTTTCTCTCCGTCTTCAACCGAAATTGTTTCCGAGCACCTCAGTTCCTCAACCAAATAACAAAACGCTGAAATGGTAACGTTATGTGGTTATTATTTGTAGTGATCCTTTTAATAACGACTGCTTGGTATATTATTTGTTGTAATTGCATTACCGGCTACTGCTGCTTCAAATTACCTAAAAAGAAATGCCAAGCTAGCGTTAGCCAGCTTGGCATAAGCTAACAAGTTTGCATTACCAACCCATACCTACTTAGAGATATTTAGGTTACTTTTTTTTAACATACTTGTGAAACTTTTAGGTTTTATTTGTTTAGTAATTGCTGGTATTAATTCATATTAGAAATATTTTACTTTAGCTATTTTTGCGTTCGTATTATTTGGTTGAACGGCTATGAGGCTACCAACGTTAGCTAATTTAGCTAGTTGGATACCATAACGTTAGCTAGCTGACCATTTGTTTTCAAGTACGGTCGGGTTGTCCCGCGGCTGCTGTTCTCTACCAAATCAAATGTTAATATTGCCATCTGTCGAAGTTGTCTCGCTACTTATTCTTCCTTTTAGCATTAGTCAATTTCAGGAAGTGGCAAATTCATTGGGTTTATCAATCAAAAATGGACTACTTTATTACAATAGTGTGAATGTTGGAAATGTGTCTTAGCCACGCAACCCCTAGTTACCCGGGATTCTCCTCGTCGTGGACTTGAGCAACTGTGCTAAAGCATGTTTTCAGTGCCTTTTCACAGTAACGTTTTGATTCCAGCTGCTGGTTAGTAACTGGCGGGAAACCGTATGCCCTCAAGAACAGGGTGATTCAGCTGGAATGCTAGCTAACAATCCTCATAAAAGGCTATTTTAATATGGACCTGTTAATCTGGAGTGTTGCATTTATTTTGAGTGACAGCCATTGGTGAGTTATGACCCAAAATTGTCAAACCCAAACACGTTTCTGTACAATAATAAAATCAAACTTTTTTTTTTACGGAGCACATTTCTTATCGGGGATGCATTTCAAAATTAATCCACAATTAAAATAAAAGGCGAGAGAAACATTAAGTTTCCCATTTGATATTCAATTAGTAAAACAATAAAATAAGTACCTGAGACTGGCAAATTGTGTATGAGAGCACTTGCGTTTTACTGTTACTGCTAGCAAGTGTTGGTTTGTGACCAGCGAGGTATTTCACGAGTTTTAGCAGGTGTTATTTAAAGACATTTTGGGAAAGAGTGCTCGCATGCAAATGACATGATTTATGTCTTACTCGAGTCCCATTTTTTTATATTTTTTTTGTAATATTCTGTGTTTTGCCCCCTATATCCCAGGCTGGCGGTAAGGCAGGAAAAGACAGTGGTAAGGCCAAGGCGAAAGCTGTGTCACGCTCCCAGAGAGCTGGACTGCAGGTAAGATTGAATACCTCTACAGAGATCCTGATGCAGTGCACCTAGCATGCCATTCATTATTTTCAAAGAAAGAGCAGCAAAGCTTTCTGTGTTTCCAGCATTTACAGTGAAGTTTCAATGTTCATGTGTACTCCAATTGCTAGAAGCCATTCATCCCCTCCCCATTGTCACCTAACCGCACATCTGTTTTGTTCCTGCCAGTTTCCAGTGGGGCGTATCCACAGGCACTTAAAGACCCGCACTACCAGCCACGGACGTGTCGGAGCCACAGCGGCTGTATATAGTGCTGCCATCCTTGAGTATCTCACCGCTGAGGTGAGACAGAGACCATTATATCCTCTTGGGTTACTTACTCTGAATTGCTGTCATTTAAACAATGTCATTAGTCGATTTGTGATGGGTTGGAAAGAGCTGTGTAAGAGTATTTTTTTTTTTAATAGATCTCGGAATCATTTTACATTTTGAGGGTTTGGAACTGAGGTTCTGTCTGCAAAAAGACAATAAAAACAGTTGGCTCTAAAGTTCCGAACTGTCATTGGTTTGAATGGTATCAGGGATGAAACGTTAAAAAAAAAGATCTTGTATACTTTTGAATTTAGCAACATGACTTGGTACACATGCATACATACAGTGCCTTTGGAAAGTATGGATGGGGTTGGATGGGGAGCATCGCTGCACAGCTATTTTCAGGTCTCTAGAGATGTTCGATCAGGTTCAATATTGGGCTCTGGCTGGGCCACTCAAGGACATTCAGCAAGAATCTCTCTACTTTGCTCCGTTCATCTTTCCCTCAACCCTGACTAGTCTCCCAGTCCCTGCTGCTGTGTAACATCCCCACTGCATGATGCTGTCACCACCACGCTTCACTGTAGGGATGGTGCCAGGTGTCCTCCAGATGTGACGCTTGGCATTCAGGCCAAAGAGTTCAATCTTGGTTTCATCAGTCTTGTTTCTCATGGTCTAAGAGTCTTTAGGTGCCTTTTGGCAAACTTCAAGCGGGCTGTCGTGACTTTTAATGGGGGCTCCTGAGTGGCGCAGCAGTCTAAGGCACTGCATCTCGGTGCTAGACGCGTCACCAAAGACTCTGGTTCAATTTCGGGCTGTGATCGGGAGTCCCATAGCGCGGCGCACAGTTTGCCCAGCGTCTGGCCGGGGTAGGCCGTCAAGATTTTGTTCTTAACCGACTTACCTAGTTAAATAAAAATGCTGGGTGAGTTCAGTCTGGCCACTCTACCATAAAGGCCTGATTGGTGGAGTGCTGCAGAGGAGGTTGTCCTGGAAGTTTCTCCCATCTGCAGAGGAACTCTAGAGCTCTCAGTGACCATTGGGTTCTTGGTCACCTCCCTGGCCCTTCTCCCCCGATTGTTCAGTTTGGCCATATGGCCAGCTCTAGAGACCCTCAGTAGTTCCAAACTTTTTCCATTAAAAAAAATTAATGCCACTGTGGGTACCTTCAATGCTTCACATTTTTGGTACCCTTCCCCCGGTCTGTGCTTAGACACAATCTTGTCTCGTATCTCTACGGACAATTCCTTTGACCTCGTGGCTTGGTTTTTGCCCTTTTTATATAGATGGGTGTGCACCTTTTCCAAAACTTTTCCAATTTATTTACTAGGTGGACTCCAATCATGTTGTAGAAACATCTCAAGGATGGTCAATGGAAGCAGGATGCACCTGAGCTCAATTTTGAGTTTCATAGCAAAGGGTCTGAATACTTGTGTAAATAAGGTATTTCTGTTTATTTTTAATACATTTGCTGAAATTCCCAAACCTGTTCGCTTTGTCATGATGGGGTGTTTGTAGATTGCTGAGTATTTGGTTTTAATCCATTTTAGAATAAGGCTGTAACAATGTGTTAAGTCAAGGGGTCTGAATAGTTTCTGACGGCGTGTGTATATATACACCTATTCATTCAAGTTTTGAAAAACTTTTTTTTGCTATTTCCTACATTGTAGAATAATAATGAAGACAAACATGGAATCATTTAGTAAATGACCCCCCCACACACACACACACTCTTGGCATTCGCTCAACCAGCTTCGTGAGGAATGCTTTTCTAACAGTTTTGGAGTTCCCACATGCTGAGCACTTGTTGGCTGCTTTTCCTTCCCTCTGTGGTCCAACTCATCCCAAACATCTGAATTGGGTTGAGGTCGGGTGATTGTGGGGGCCAGGTCATCAGATACAGCACTACATCACTCTCCTTGGTCAAATAGCCCTTACACCACCACCTCCATGCTTCACGGTGGAAACCACATACACCACCACCTCCGTGCTTCACGGTGGAAACCACATAATTTGTGAGTCCATTAACCTACTCTGCTTCTCACAAAGATACACCCCATAATGACATTCGGACTCATTAGACCAAATGACAGATTACCACTGGTCTAATGTCCATTGCTTGTGTTTCTTGGCTTAAGCAAGTCTCTTCTTATCGGTGTCCTTTAGTAGTGGTTTCTTTGTAGCATTTTGACCATGAAGGCCTGATTCACACTGTCTTTGAACAGTTAACGTTGAGATGTCTATTACTTGAACTCTGAAGCATTTATTTGTGTTGCTATTTCTGAGGCTGGTAATTCTAATGAACTATCCTCTGCTGCAGAGGTAACTCTGGGTCTTCTATTCCTGTGGCGGTCCGCACGAGAGCCAATTTCATCATAGTGCTTGATGGTTTTTGTGGTTGCACTTGAATAAAAGTGCTTAAATTTCCACATTGACCTTCGTGTCTTAATGATGGGCTGTCATTTCTCTTTAGTTATTTGATTTTTTTCTGGTCATAATAGGGCTATTTGATAAAAAAAATCCATCTCTTCTGTATACCCCCCTACCTTGTCACAACACAACTGATTGGCTCAAATGCATTAATTTGTGAAATTTCTTTCCCTCTTAACTTTAAATAAGGCACACCTGTTCATTGAAATGCATTCCAGG
Source organism: Oncorhynchus nerka (assembly GCF_034236695.1). NCBI lineage: Eukaryota > Metazoa > Chordata > Actinopteri > Salmoniformes > Salmonidae > Oncorhynchus > Oncorhynchus nerka. Next base: position 92,619,832 of record NC_088408.1, on the reverse strand, counting down.
TGACTACCCCATGAAGCTGGTTGAGAAAATGCTAAGTGTGTGCAAAGCTGTCACCGGGGCAAAGGGTGGCTACTTTGAAGAGTATAAAATGTATTTAGTTACACTTTTCTTCTTCGGTTACTACGTGATTCCGTATGTTATTTCACAGGTCTGATGTAAAATAAATAAATAAAGAATCCCTTGAATGAGTAGGTATCTGAACTTTTGACTGCTACGGTGTGGACACCCCTTCAAATTTGTGGATTTCTCTATTTCAGCCACACTTGTGGATGATGGTGTATAAAATCAAGCACACCGCCATGCGATCTCCATAGACAAACATCGGCAGTGGAATGGCCTTTACTGAAGAGCTCAGTGATTTTCAATGTGGCACGGTCATAGGATGGTCTGGGGCTTTTTCTTCTGGTTTGGGCTTGGCCTCTTAGTTCCAGTGACGGGAAATCTGAATACCACAGCATACAATTACATTCTAGAAAATTCTGTGCTTCCAACAGTTTGGGGAAGGCCTTTTCCTGTTCCAGCATTACAATGCCCCCGTGTACAAAGCGAGGTCTGCGCTGAAATGGTTTGTTGAGATCGGTGTGGAAGAACTTGACTGGCCTGCACAGAGCCCTGACCTCAACCCCATCTAAGACATTTCGGAGGAATTGGAACACTGACTGCCAGCCAGGCCTAATCGCCTAACATCGGTGCCTGACCTCACTAATGCTCTTGTGGCTGAATGGAAGCAAGTCCCCACAGCAATGTTCATCGTCTAGTGGCCTTTCCGGAAGAGTGGAGGTTGTTATAGCAACAAAGGGGGGACCAACTCCATATTAATGCCCATGATTTTGGAATGAGGTGTTCGATGAGCAGTTGTCATGCAGTGTAATTTGGAGTACTATGTAGGTAGAGAACATTGAACAAAACAACTCTGTCAATAATACAATTTTGACAAATGCAGATTATAGCCCCGAGCTCTCGATTTTCAGTTGATCACAGATACATGTTTTTTGTTTCGATGGAGTTCTATACAGTATCGTATCCTGATTGGCTGACTTGTTTCCAGGTACTAGAGTTGGCGGGTAATGCTTCTAAAGATCTGAAGGTGAAGCGTATCACTCCCCGCCACTTGCAGCTCGCTATCCGTGGAGACGAGGAGTTGGACTCCCTCATCAAGGCCACCATAGCTGGAGGCGGTGGGTTCAGAAACTACACTGTTATTTAATAACTTGCATGCAAGGGCCCCAACACAACTTACCCATATTTGCCTGTATTTTAATTTGATGTACATTTATGAACAACATCCCCATCTCCATTATCTTTAACATACTCTCACTTGTATTCCTATCTAACCACTGTGCTTCTGTTTCCAGGTGTGATCCCCCACATCCACAAGTCCCTGATCGGGAAGAAGGGCCAGCAGAAGACTGCATAGAGTAGACAGACGCCATCTTGTTGATCGGAACTGTGGAGGCGTGTGTTCGGACTGGACTCTGTTCGACGACGTGTGTTTGGACTAACCTGACCAACAGGACTTCACATTGATCATTTTTTATATTACTATTGGCTAACGATGAGTGATTGGTAGTTTTTTTTTTTTTTCCGTTAGTGTAATATTTCCCATAATTAGAGAAGGATAAAATATGTATGTTATTTTTGGACAGGGGAAATCATACTTTTCCCCCGATTTTCACAGTTTACTTGTTTGATTGGCAGGGCTTCAAATGTTTTGTACTGAAAAATGGAACTGTTAAAACCCATTTTTTTTATAAAAACAAAGCTGTCGTTTGTGGTTATTAACAAATTTTCCGTCTGTCTATACCATATTGGTTTGTGAGAGAAAATATTTGTCATGCACAGTGCCTTCGAAGTATTCAACCCCTTGACTTACTCCACAATTTCTTTTTTAAATCAGCCTGGTTCAAATATTTCTCAACCATCTCTGCAAATACCTCAGTGACAATGAAAGCATGTTATTTTAAGTTTTAGAAACATTGAAAATGAAAGATCTCATTTACTGAGATCAATACTTTGTAGAAGCCAAGCACCATTGGTAGTTAATACAACTTTCAGTCAGGTTTGTGTCAAATTTGCAAATCTGGATTTATTTTTTCAAAGCTCTTAAATTATACTGACCAGAAATATAAACAGCATGTAAAGTGTTGCTCCCATGTTTCATGAGCTATAATAAAAAATCCTAGAAATGTCACATTTTTCACACAGCTTATTCTCACATTTTTGCGTGCAAATTTGTTTACATCTCAGGTGAGCGTTTCTCCTTCGCCAAAATAATCCGGTCACGTGACAGGTGTGGCATATCTAGAAGCTGGTTAAACAGCATGATCATTACACAGGTGCATCTTGTGCTGGGGACAAAAGGCCACTTTAAAGTGTGCCATTTTGTCACAATGCCACAGATCTCAAGTTTTGAGGGAGAGCGCAATTGGCGTTCTGACTGCAGTAATGTCCACCAGAGCTGTCGGCAGAGAATTGAATTGTATTTTTTCTACTATAAGCTGCCTCTGATGTCGTTTTAGAGAATTTTTCGCTACGTCCAACCGGCCGCAGACCACGTGACCACACCAGCCCAGGTTATCCACATGCGGGATCGTTTGAGTATTTCTGTAAAGTCCTTCATTCTGATTGGCTGAGCCTGGCTGTCAAGTGGGTAGACCTATGCCATCCCAGGTCCCTGCACCCCTGCCCAGTCAGGAAATCCGTAGATTAAGGCCTAATGCATTTTCTTTTCAATTGATCGATTTCCTTATTTGAATTGTAATTCAGTAAAATCTTTGAAATTTGTTGCGTTTATATTTTTGTTCAGTATAGATTGCTGTTCACCGCTGTTCCCAAAACGTCCAATCTTTCCTCAGATTTGAAATGGGATTTAAGTCTGGCCTTTGGTTGCGCCACTCAAGGACTTTCACATACTTGTTCTAAAGCCATTCCAACGTTGCTTTGGCTGTATGCTTGGGGCCAACGTCCTATTAGAACATCGATCTTCGCCCCAGTCTAAGGTCGTCTGCACTGGAGCAGGTTCTCATCAAGGATTTGGCTCCATTCATTGTTCCCTCCAGTCTCTCTGCCTCTGAAAAGCATCCCCGTGGTATAATGCTGCTGCTACCGTGCTTCACGGTAGGTATGGTGTTGGGTAATGAGCGGTGCTTTGTTTTCTCCAGACATAGCACTTTGCATTCAGGCCAAAGAGTTAACAAAAATTTGCCTCATCAGATCAAATCTTTTGCTTTATGATCTGTCTTGCATGTGGCTTTTCCGCAAACTATAGGCGTGCAGTCATCCTTTTTTCTCAGGAGTGGCTTCTGTCTGGCAACACTCCCATAAAGCCCAGATTGGTGAAGTGCTATAGAGACTGATGTTTTTCTGGTAGGTTTTTCCACCTCAGCCAAGGAACTCTAGTTCTGTCAGAGTGGTCATTGGGTTCTTGGTCACCTCCCTTCTTGCCCGGTGGCTCAGTTTGGTCGGACAGCCAGCTGTCTTTAGGCAGTTCCATATCGTTTCCATTTCACAATGATTGAGACCACTGTGTTTTTGGAAACATCATAGTATAGTTTCTGCTCTGACGTGCACTTCTTTTTTCATTCGTATCATGGCATTGGCACATTTTGTTTGTGCATGTCGCCACCTACTGTGTCTGGTCAAACATGTTACGTTTATTTTATATAAAAATAAAAAAGGAACAGAGAAAATGAATAAACTACACCACCAACTAACTGTACACCTATATACCACTATTACATACCACCAACTAACCGTACACCTATATACCACTATTACATACCACCAACTAACCTTACACCTATATACCACTATTACATACCACCAACTAACCTTACACCTATATACCACTATTACATACCACCAACTAACCTTACACCTATATACCACTATTACATACCACCAACTAACCTTACACCTATATACCACTATTACATACCACCAACTAACCTTACACCTATATACCACTATACATACCACCAACTAACCTTACACCTATATACCACTATACATACCACCAACTAACCTTACACCTATATACCACTATTACATACCACCAACTAACCTTACACCTATATACCACTATACATACCACCAACTAACCTTACACCTATATACCACTATACATACCACCAACTAACCTTACACCTATATACCACTATACATACCACCAACTAACCTTACACCTATATACCACTATTACATACCACCAACTAACCGTACACCTATATACCACTATTACATACCACCAACTAACCTTACACCTATATACCACTATTACATACCACCAACTAACCTTACACCTATATACCACTATACATACCACCAACTAACCTTACACCTATATACCACTATTACATACCACCAACTAACCTTACACCTATATACCACTATTACATACCACCAACTAACCTTACACCTATATACCACTATTACATACCACCAACTAACCTTACACCTATATACCACTATTACATACCACCAACTAACCTTACACCTATATACCACTATTACATACCACCAACTAACCTTACACCTATATACCACTATTACATACCACCAACTAACCTTACACCTATATACCACTATTACATACCACCAACTAACCTTACACCTATATACCACTATTACATACCACCAACTAACCTTACACCTATATACCACTATTACATACCACCAACTAACCTTACACCTATATACCACTATTACATACCACCAACTAACCTTACACCTATATACCACTATTACATACCACCAACTAACCTTACACCTATATACCACTATTACATACCACCAACTAACCTTACACCTATATACCACTATTACATACCACCAATAACCACTATATACCACTATTACATACCACCAACTAACCTTACACCTATATACCACTATTACATACCACCAACTAACCTTACACCTATATACCACTATTACATACCACCAACTAACCGTACACCTATATACCACTATTACATACCACCAACTAACCTTACACCTATATACCACTATTACATACCACCAACTAACCTTACACCTATATACCACTATTACATACCACCAACTAACCTTACACCTATATACCACTATTACATACCACCATAACCTTACACCTATATACCACTATACATACCACCAACTACACCTATACCACTATACATACCACCAACTAACCTTACACCTATATACCACTATACATACCACCAACTAACCTTACACCTATATACCACTATACATACCACCAACTAACCTTACACCTATATACCACTATACATACCACCAACTAACCTTACACCTATATACCACTATACATACCACCAACTAACCTTACACCTATATACCACTATACATACCACTAACTAACCTATACCTATACATACCACCAACTAACCTTACACTATATACCACTATACCACCAACTAACCTTACACCTATATACCACTATTACATACCACCAACTAACCTTACACCTATATACCACTATACATACCACCAACTAACCGTACACCTATATACCACTATACATACCACCAACTAACCTTACACCTATATACCACTATTACATACCACCAACTAACCTTACACCTATATACCACTATACATACCACCAACTAACCTTACACCTATATACCACTATACATACCACCAACTAACCTTACACCTATATACCACTATTACATACCACCAACTAACCTTACACCTATATACCACTATACATACCACCAACTAACCTTACACCTATATACCACTATACATACCACCAACTAACCTTACACCTATATACCACTATTACATACCACCAACTAACCGTACACCTATATACCACTATTACATACCACCAACTAACCTTACACCTATATACCACTATTACATACCACCAACTAACCTTACACCTATATACCACTATACATACCACCAACACCTATATACCACTATTACATACCACCAACTAACCCACCTATATACCACTACATACCACCAACTAACCTATATACCACTATTACATACCACCAACTAACCTTGCACCTATATACCACTATTACATACCACCAACTAACCTTACACCTATATACCACTATTACATACCACCAACTAACCTTACACCTATATACCACTATTACATACCACCAACTAACCTTACACCTATATACCACTATTACATACCACCAACTAACCTTACACCTATATACCACTATTACATACCAACTAAACCTATAACCTATTACATACCACCAACTAACCTTACACCTATATACCACTATTACATACCACCAACTAACCTTACACCTATATACCACTATACATACCACCAACTAACCTTACACCTATATACCACTATTACATACCACCAACTAACCTTACACCTATATACCACTATACATACCACCAACTAACCTTACACCTATATACCACTATACATACCACCAACTAACCTTACACCTATATACCACTATTACATACCACCAACTAACCTTACACCTATATACCACTATACATACCACCAACTAACCTTACACCTATATACCACTATACATACCACCAACTAACCTTACACCTATATACCACTATACATACCACCAACTAACCTTACACCTATATACCACTATACATACCACCAACTAACCTTACACCTATATACCACTATACATACCACCAACTAACCTTACACCTATATACCACTATACATACCACCAACTAACCTTACACCTATATACCACTATACATACCACCAACCTATAACACTATACATACCACCAACTAACCTTACACCTATATACCACTATACATACCACCAACTAACCTTACACCTATATACCACTATACATACCACCAACTACACCTATATACCACTATACATACCAACTAACCTTACACCTATATACCACTATACATACCACCAACTAACCGTACACCTATATACCACTATTACATACCACCAACTAACCTTACACCTATATACCACTATACATACCACCAACTAACCTTACACCTATATACCACTATACATACCACCAACTAACCTTACACCTATATACCACTATACATACTACCAACTAACCTTACACCTATATACCACTATTACATACCACCAGCTAACCTTACACCTATATACCACTATTACATACCACCAACTAACCGTACACCTATATACCACTATTACATACCACCAACTAACCTTACACCTATATACCACTATACATACCACCAACTAACCTTGCACCTATATACCACTATTACATACCACCAACTAACCTTACACCTATATACCACTATTACATACCACCAACTAACCTTACACCTATATACCATTATTTTATAAAAATGTAAATCACTATTCTACTTCTTTGACCCTAACTGATCCTACACCAGACCAACGGTGACCTGGGAGGACGTGACTCTTTAAACACACCTTGTAACTCTTCTGCAGTAAAACGTCTTACGCCCATGAACTCTGCAGCTGCCACCACAGTGTCTATTTTATGTGATTTATGATCCATTTCTGTGATACGGTTGATCGCCATGGCAATGAATGCTAAGAAGCCCATCTTACTGAAGCACAAATGTATATCACTCTGTATTGGCCTAGGTCTACTACTCATCATTGTCTACTCTCTTCACTGCCTGGTATGGCAACTGCTCAGCATCTGACCGTAAGGCGCTACAGAGGGTAGTGGGTACAGCCCTGTACATCACCAGGGCCAAGCTTCCTGCCATTCAGGACCTCTATACCAGGCGGTGTCAGAGGAAGTGCCCAAAAATTGTCAGAGTCCAGTCACCCAAGTAATAGATTGTTCTCTTTGCTACCACACGGCAAGTGATACCGGAGCGCCAAGTCTAGGTCCAAAAGGCTCCTTAACAGCTTCTACCCCCCAAGCCATAAGACTGCTGAACAATTAATCAAATGGCCACCCAAACTATTTGCATAGACCCCCCCCCCCCCCCCCACTCTGTTTTTACGCTGCTGCTACTCGCTGTTTATTATCTATGCATAGTCACTTTACAAATGACCTCGCCTTACCTGTACCCCCGCACATTGACTTGGTACCGGTACTCCCTGCAATTAGTCTTGTTATTGTTATGTAATTTTCTTGTGTGACTTTAAAAAAAAAATGTTTTCAGTTTATTTAGTAAATAGTCTATTTCTTCGACTGCATTGCTGGTTAAAACCCCTACGGGATCAGTCCCTATAGCGGGACAGTTGTTGCTGACGTGCGCTAATGTGACTAGAATGAATTTGTAAATAATGTTCAACTTTCCAGGACATAGACATGTCTTATAAACTCAGCAAAAAAAGAAACAACCTCTCACTGTCAACAGCGTTTATTTTCAGCAAACTTAGCATGTGTAAATATTTGTATGAACATAACAAGATTCAACAACTGAGACATAAGCTGAACAAGTTCCACAGACATGTGACTAACAGAAATGGAATAATGTGTCCCTGAACAAAGGGGGAGTCAAAATCAAAAGTAACATTCAGTATCTGGTGTGGCCACCAGCTGCATTAAGTACTGCAGTGCATCTCCTCCTCATGGACTGCACCAGATTTGCTAGTTCTTGCTGTGAGATGTTACCCCACTCTTCCACCAAGGCACCTGCAGGTCCCCGGACATTTCTGGGGGGAATGGCCCTAGCCCTCACCCTACGATCCAACAGGTCCCAGACGTGCTCAATGGGATTGAGATCCGGCTCTTTGTTGGCCATGGCAGAACATGGACATTCCTGTCTTGCAGGAAATCACGCACAGAACGAGCAGTATGGCTGGTGGCATTGTCATGCTGGAGGGTCATGTCAGGATGAGCCTGCAGGAAGGGTACCACATGAGGGAGGAGGATGTCTTCCCTGTAACACACAGCGTTGTCATGCTGGAGAGTCATGTCAGGATGATCCTGCAGGAAGGGTACCACATGAGGGAGGAGGATGTCTTCCCTGTAATGCACAGCGTTGAGATTGCCTGCAATGACAACAAGCTCAGTCCGATGATGCTATGACACACCGCCCCAGACCATGACGGACCCTCCACCTCCAAATCGATCCCGCTCCAGAGTACAGGCCTCGGTGTAACGCTCATTCCTTCGACGATCACCCCTGGTGAGACAAAACCGCGACTCGTCAGTGAAAAGCACTTTTTGCCAGTCCTGTTGGGTCCAGCGACGGTGGGTTTATGCAACGTTGTTGCCGGTGATGTCTGGCGAGGACCTGCCTTACAACAGGCCTACAAGCCCTCAGTTCAGCCTCTCTCAGCCTATTGCGGACAGTCTGAGCACTGACGGAGGGATTGTGCGTTCCTGGTGTAACTCGGGCAGTTGTTGTTGCCATCCTGTACCTGTCCCCCAGGTGTGATGTTCGGATGTACCAATCCTGTGCAGGTGGTGTTACATAACTGCCTACCGTCTGTAAGCTGTTAGTGTCTTAACGACCGTTCCACAGGTGCATGTTCATTAATTGTTGATGGTTCATTGAACAAGCATGGGAAACAGTGTTTAAACGCTTTACAATTTTTTTTTGCTGAGTTTATTTACGTGCAGAAAGCTTCAATTCTAACTGCACTGTCCAATTTACAGTAGCTATTAGAGTGTGTTTGAGGAGACAACAACAAAAACCTATCTCACTTTGTTTCATACATTCACCAAATAATGTACCTACATGCAAGTAATCTGGCTCTGATTGTTCATCCTGAGGGTCCAGAGATAAAATGTAGCATAGTTTGGTTTAATAAAATACATGTTTATATTCAAATGTAGGAACTGGGTTCTAAATTTTGAACTCCTGCTGTTTCTGGCCACACACCCTCCCCTCCCCGCCATCTAGATTCGTGCGTCATGTATGACCTTCCTGGGAGTGTGTAAACTCCTAAAGAGCGAGCTAAGATGGACATAGTCAATATAACTATTTGTTCAGCACTTTTGAAATGTACAGCGACATAATTTAGAATATGTAGACCTTAGAGTGAAATGCTTACTTACAAGCCCTTAACAACAATGCAGTTTTAAGAAAACCCACAAAAAAAGTAAGAGATAATAATAACAACTAATAACAAGATACTGACATCTGCTATTTCTGTTTTAAAAAGGCTGCATGGCAAACCCAGAGCTCCAATCACAACACGTTTTCTGTAAAGATGCAAATTTAGGCCAAATTGCTAAAAACAATTTTTTATTTCACATAAAAACGTTTCCCACTCTCAATACCCCTGTTTGTTATGGACGATGGATGCCTGATTGGGTTGTCAGCGGTTGACCCTGGCAGTCCAGACCCAACGTGGGGGTAGTGTTGGTCTGTGATCCACTCCAAACTGCCAATGCATAAATCATGAATCAAAATTGTGTTGATATTGCAGGAAAATATTGTCATTTCACATAACCATACCACAAGGTAGCTAGCTACCTGCTTCATTCATGATGAGAAAACAATCTAGAACAAGCTAGCTAGCTAGCCAAGTTTGTTAGCTATCTAGTTTATAGTAATGCACGGCCCCATGTTGTATGCATGCAGGATGCCTTTATTCTGGTGACATGATCATCCATGTTTGCTTGGCTGCAGTTTGACAAATCAAAATGATCTCATTATTTTGTCCGTAATAATCTCACCATGTAGACTATAGGCCTACCTGAACTGTAGCTACGAGCTGTTAGCTAGAGGACACGTGCCAATACCACAGTGGGCACACTCTCTATTTAACTATTTACCACAGCGGGCACACTCTATTTAACTATTTACCACAGTGGGCACACTCTCTATTTAACTATTTACCACAGTGGGCACACTCTCTATTTAACTATTTACCACAGTGAGCACACTCTCTATTTAACTATTTACCACAGTGGGCACACTCTCTATTGAACTATTTACCACAGTGGGCACACTCTCTATTTAACTATTTACCACAGTGGGCACACTCTCTATTTAACTATTTACCACAGTGAGCACACTCTCTATTTAACTATTTACCACAGTGGGCACACTCTCTATTTAACTATTTACCACAGTGGGCACACTCTCTATTTAACTATTTACCACAGTGGGCACACTCTCTATTTAACTATTTACCACAGCGGGCACACTCTCTATTTAACTATTTACCACAGTGGGCACACTCTCTATTTAACTATTTACCACAGTGGGCACACTCTCTATTTAACTATTTACCACAGTGGGCACACTCTCTATTTAACTATTTACCACAGTGGGCACACTAACGATTTAACAAAACATTTTTTGTGTAGAGATGAAAATGTGATGGAAACCCATTTAACTTGTATTTTTTTATTGGGTATGTGGGAATTTAACCGCAAAAGGCATTTGACGTGCTCTACCTCATCACACACACCATTTTATCTGCAACAAGTCAATTTGATTGGAAACAAATCTCTAGTGTGGAATATGCGCATATTGTATTTATACAGATTTTTAAAAATCTGCCGCCAATTGGATTGAAACCTAGCTGATTGAAAACAACTGTAATGTGCACTTCATATAACACATATCTTGCTCTAATGCTTTGATAATATGCCAGTATTAGCCCCCCGAGGTTAACCTCATATGAGGGGTCCTGCTGGGGAGCAAATGTCCCGCCATCTGTGATCTCCCTGAAGTGTCAGCACTCTACTCTGTCTCTGCACTGCAGCCTGGCACAGTAATGGAAAACTACCGCTTGGAGACTACAAGGGTATAGGCTACACAGACACTGCTGACCTGCAAAAACAATACTTAATTTCGTAATTAATTCAAATTATGTTCAAGTTAGGGTTTAGGCAGCACTCAATTTGTAAATCTGGATGTACCGGAAGAAAAAGTTAGTTTGAGAGGTTGGGGGGCTCTGAGGTAAGCCTACCGAATGAGAGAAAAACAATCTCCTTTAAAATAAAGCATTAAGGGTTTGGTTAAGATAAGGGTCAGTTTTAGATTTGGTTTAGTCGTCAGGTCAGGTGTGTTCTTATAGCCGAATACAACTACACACACAGCACACAGGGCCACTGCAGCTCGGATAATATACCACATAACACAGGGACGGAGCGGCACATTGGTGTTTGTCTCACATCTCTATTCTATTTCCTTGGTGTTGTCAGGGCCATGTTGATGTTTGTCAGGGCCATGTGGATGTTTGTCAGGGCCATGTGGATGTTTGTCAGGGCCATGTGGATGTTTGTCAGGGCCATGTGGATGTTTGTCAGGGCCATGTGGATGTTTGTCAGGGCCATGTTGATGTTTGTCAGGGCCATGTTGGTGTTTGTCAGGGCCATGTGGATGTTTGTCAGGGCCATGTTGATGTTTGTCAGGGCCACGTTGATGTTTGTCAGGGCCATGTTGATGTTTGTCAGGGCCAAGTTGATGTTTGTCAGGGCCACGTGGATGTTTGTCAGGGCCACGTTGATGTTTGTCAGGGCCACGTTGATGTTTGTCAGGGCCACGTTGGTGTTTGTCAGGGCCACGTGGATGTTTGTCAGGGCCATGTGGATGTTTGTCAGGGCCATGTGGATGTTTGTCAGGGCCATGTGGATGTTTGTCAGGGCCACGTGGATGTTTGTCAGGGCCACGTTGATGTTTGTCAGGGCCATGTGGATGTTTGTCAGGGCCATGTTGATGTTTGTCAGGGCCATGTGGGTGTTTGTCAGGGCCATGTGGATGTTTGTCAGGGCCATGTGGATGTTTGTCAGGGCCATGTTGATGTTTGTCAGGGCCATGTTGATGTTTGTCAGGGCCATGTGGATGTTTGTCAGGGCCACGTTCAGTAGCCAAACATTGTTAGAAACACAGTTAAACATTCCATGAATAGAGATGACTTGATTTCATATGTCTACATGTCTGAGAGGCATGTTGTTTCTACATAACATATTTCCATCTGAATGCATCCTGCACCCTGGTGTTGGGTGTGTTGAAACAGTTGGTGTTCTGAGGGACCTCTTTAATAGCACACTGTTTGGAGCACAAGAAGGTGATCATATAGAGCAGTGTTGAGGCTGTCTGCTGTTGGAGGGATCATTAAAGTACACCATCACATCCTGCCCTCTTGACCTAACTACTGACACTTTATGGATGGACACTCCCTACGTATTTATTTGGACAGTAAAACTTAAACTTGTTTTTGGTGTTCTCCAGCATTTTGGATTTGAGGTAAAATGTTTTATGTGAGGCGAAAGTACAGAATCTCTCCTTTTTTTTGAGGGTCTTATATCTGTTTTAGTGTTTAGAATTGAATGCATTATCTAGGCCCCTCCGTTTGAAGATGTCGTAAGTATTTGGACAAATTCACTACATTACATGTAGTCAAAAGTATTAGTATTTGGTCTGATATTTATAGCACCGAGGGACTACATCAAGCTTGCGACTCTGTTTGTTTTGGTTGTGTTTTGGATTATGTTTTGCTCAATAGAAATGGATGTTAAATAATGTGTTGTGCCATTTTGGAGTCACTTTTATTGTAAATAAGAATAGAAGATGTTTCTGAACACTCCTCCATGACTGTGGATGCTACCATGATTACGGATAACCATGAATTAATTATGGATAATGATGAGTGAGCAAGTTACATATGCACAAATGTAAAGGCCCCAAAACATTGTAACCTCTCACCTCTGTGGGGGTATGCTCTTTGTTCCCTCTTTAACTTGCTCACCCATCAATATTCACGAGTCATTCATGGTTATCCGTAACCATGGTAGCATCCACATTAATGTAGTAGTGTTCAGAAACATCTATTCTTATTTACAATAAAAGTGACTCCAAAACGGCACAACACATTGTTTAACACTCAGTTCCTATTGGTCCAAAACATCATCTGAAACACAACCAAAACAAACAGCAAATGCATCCAACCAGTTTGTAGAGTCACAAGCTTGATGTAGTCATTGTGTGATAGGAATATGGGACCAAATACTGGATTTTTGACAACTTTAGTGAAGTGAATTTGTCCAAATAATGATGAAAAAATATATATTCAAATGTGGGGACTAGATACATAAAGTTCTTTCATTTCTAAACGGTAAAACAGATATGTATGAAAATACCCTGAAATAAAAGGAGACATTATGTACTGTCACCTCATAATAAATATTTGACCGTAAATCCAAAATGCTGGTGTATGGAGACAAATATACAAACTTTAGCTCCACTGTCCAAATAAATACTTAGGGGAGTGTATTTGTTGTACTGAGAAAAGTGTGGAAACATTAAATAAAGCTATGCATTTTATAATTTGGAAATGAAACTGGTACACCTAATAGACCAAAAGGGACCTCAGGGTTTCTGTGAGGATCCTTCAGGGAGATGACAATTAAAGACAGTATTGTAATGTGACAGCAGGAGGCGCTATTTACATACCTAATGCTGGGGGGTGTGTCAGTGCTCTGAGGGACTTAAGAAATGTGATATGGATGTCATCACACTCTCTCTCTCTCTCTCTCTCTCTCTCTCTCTCTCTCTCTCTCTCTCTCCAAACACACACAAACACCCTCTCTATTTTTTTGTTGTCACATGGGACAAGTACCCTTCTCACTTTTATGAGTCTGACCCAGAGATTAACCTTCTTCTGTCGTCCTGATGACAGTCCAAAGGTTTATCTACAGGTTTATCTACAGGTTTATCTATAGGCTTATCTACAGGTTTATCTATAGGTTTATCTATAGGTTTATCTACAGGTTTATCTATAGGTTTATCTACAGGTTTATCGACAGGTTTATCTATAGGTTTATCTATAGGTTTATCTACAGGTTTATCTACAGGTTTATCTATAGGTTTATCTACAGGTTTATCGACAGGTTTATCTATAGGTTTATCTACAGGTTTATCTATAGGTTTATCTATAGGTTTATCTACAGGTTTATCCAGTGTTAACCCAGAGACAGCTATCAAAGCACTAGCACTCCTTTGATGTGCACTAGGACAGTACAGATGACTTGAACATTGACTACACTGTCATTAGCAATAATAATCATAGAGAATGTGCTTTGACTACGATCACAGGTATAGGTTGTACGATCACAGGTTGTATCATATGAGCCATTATGATAATGTATACTCGGCAAAATTATTAACGCAACATACAACAATTTCAAAGGATTTGCTGAGTTACAGTTCATATAAGGAAATCAGGCAATTGAAATCAATTCATTAGGCCCTAATCTATGGATTTCACATGACTGGGCAGGGGCGTAGTCATGGGTGGGCCTGGGAGGGCATATCCACCATCCACTTGGGAGCCAGGCCCAGCCAATTAGAATACGTTTTTCCCTTCAAAACTACTCCGTAGTTTCATCAGCTGTCCGGGTCGCTGGTCTCAGATGTTCCGGCAGATGAGGAACCCGGATGTGGAGGTCCTGGGTTGGCGTGGTTACGCCTGGTCTGCGGTTGTGAGGCTGGTTGGACGTACTGCCAAATTCTCTAAAACAACGTTGGAGGCGGCTTATAGTAGAGAAAAATAACATTCAGTTCTCTGGTAACAGCTCTGGCCTTATATTGTCCCCAGCACAAGGTGCACCTGTGTAATGATCGTGCTGTTTAATCAGTTTCTTGGTATGCCACACCTGTTAGGTGGATGGATTATTTTAACATGTGAGGCTTGAGTGTTTGAAGTATGACCACTTTATAAAGAGTCTTACTTTACCTTTGTTCTGCACTGCTCGTGTAGCAGCTAAAGAACTTCCCTGATGGAGCACACACACACACACACACACACACACACACACACGCACACACGCACACACGCACACACGCACACACGCACACACGAACATACGCACACACGCACACACGCACACACGAACACACGCACACACGCACACACGAACACACGCACACACGCACACACGAACACACGCACACACGCACACACGAACACACGCACACACACCTAGCAAAGTGGAGATAATTGTTTATTGAGGGAGCCTACTCTATTAAATATTGTTCAATACATACAATACATTACATCTCAAACTTCTGGAAATCAAAATTTAAAATTCAAAATTGAAATTCAACAACCCCCCCCAAAGAAAAATACATTTCTATTGAACATGTGAAAGTCAAATATGAGAGTAACACTAGCAACACAATAACACTAGAAGCAAACATAATTATCTAGATGAGGACATTCTTTTGCATACTTTGTACAATGGTAAACAGTTCAGTGAAAATGGTAAGCAGTCTGAAACGTCAGACAGTTTGAAACAGCTTCAAATTGCTACAGTAGTTCCACATATACTGTATAGACTGACCTTTTATGCATTTAAGCATCAGTTCATAGTGCAAAGAATCGCATCAGTTCATAGTGCCCCAATCTCATTTCAAAACATTCTTCTATACACTCATACATGTATTCTAACAGAGTCCATTCTGGAACTTCAGGATTTGTGGGTCCCCTGCGGGATAGGTTGAGCTAACATAGGCTAATGCGATTAGCATGAGGTTGTAAGAAACAAGAACATTTCCCAGGACATAGACATATCTGCTATTGGCAGAAAGCTTAAATTCTTGTTAATCTAACTGCACTGTCCAATTTACATGAGCTATTACAGTGAAAGAATACCATGGTATCGTTTGAGGAGATTGCACAGTTTTGAACATGAAATGTTATTAATAAACAAATTAGGCACATTTGGGCAGTCTTGATACAACATTTTGAACAGAAATGCAATGGTTCATTGGATCAGTCAGAAACGTTGCACATACACTGCTGCCATCTAGTGGCCAAAATCTAAATTGCACCTGGGCTGGAATAGTACATTATGGATTTTCTCTAGCATTTCAAAGATGATGGTACATTTCTTTGTATTATCTTTTACCAGATCTAATGTGTTATATTCTCCTACATTCCTTTCACATTTACACAAACTTCAAAGTGTCTCCATTCAAATGGTCCCAAGAATATGCATTTCCTTGCTTCAGGTCCTGAGCTACAGGCAGTTAGATTTGGGTATGTCATTTTCGATGAAAATTGGAAAGAAAAGGGGACAATCCTTTTAAGGTTTTAACAGTGTCTGTTGTAGAACTTATCTGTTTCTTCTAAGTGTCTGTTGTAGAACTCATCTGTTTCTTCTAAATGTCTGTTGTAGAACTCATCTGTTTCTTCTAAATGTCTGTTGTAGAACTCATCTGTTTCTTCTAAGTGTCTGTTGTAGAACTCATCTGTTTCTTCTAAGTGTCTGTTGTAGAACTCATCTGTTTCTTCTAAATGTCTGTTCTAGAACTCATCTGTTTCTTCTAAATGTCTGTTGTAGAACTCATCTGTTTCCTCTAAATGTCTGGTTTAGAACTCATCTGTTTCTTCTAAATGTCTGTTCTAGAACTCATCTGTTTCTTCTAAATGTCTGTTGTAGAACTCATCTGTTTCTTTTAAATGTCTGTTGTAGAACTCATCTGTTTCTTCTAAATGTCTGTTGTAGAACTCATCTGTTTCTTCTAAGTGTCTGTTGTAGAACTCATCTGTTTCTTCTAAATGTCTGTTCTAGAACTCATCTGTTTCTTCTAAATGTCTGTTCTAGAACTCATCTGTTTCTTCTAAATGTCTGTTCTAGAACTCATCTGTTTCTTCTAAATGTCTGTTGTAGAACTCATCTGTTTCTTCTAAGTGTCTGTTCTAGAACTCATTTTAATGAACGTCAAAAGTACAAAGCAGGAGCTACAGATATTGTATTTCAAGAGTTATATATGTGTCCTGATTGTTCATGATACAATTGTATGGCACAGGTTATTGTAGTTCCTTTCTGACACTTGATTTGATGGCAGTTTGTGCATCAGACAGTGTTCATCCCTGGAAGCAAAGGCTCACGTGACAGGCACCAGAAGGAGTGATGATCAGGAAGTATTAGGACCACCAGGTATACAGTATCACAGAACGGGCACTTCAGTTCATGTTCTCCAGCAGGTAGTAGCATAAACATTGAATCACTAAAATGGTCTCGTATTCAAGTCATGGTTCTAATCTGTGATGGGTGGAGCAGCCATATTGAATATGCACATCATGTGTGTGTCCCTCATTGAGGGCTTGCCATCTTATACAGTCTTTACTTAGGATGCTGCTTACTCCCAGGGTTTCAGCCTGGCTTGCAGAAGCTCATTGACAGTACATTTAAAACACAGAGATCTCTAAAGTCCTATGTGTGCAGCAGTTATCCTCACATCTCTCATCTACCTGAAACTGATTAATCCACCCACTCACCCATCAATAAACACAAATTAAAACATCCAACCAATCATTTTTAGTCATATAGCAAATACTCTTATCCACAGCTTATTACAGTTGTGAGTGCATGCATTTTCTTTCCATACCAGACCCCAGTGGGAATTGAATCCACAATCTTGGCATTGTAAGCATCATGCTCTACCAACTGAGCCACACACAGGACCATCAATCAACCAAGCAAGCCAACATAATTATCACACTGATAACAAATATTGTTATTATGGGCCAATATCTCCAATGTACCCTCTCTATCTCCTCTCTCTGTGCTCTGTCCCAATCAGTTCAACACCAGCTGAAGGAGCGCCCCACCATCTCAAAGAACAGCCTGTTGGGTTCTCTGAAGTATCCACACAGCTTCCTGAAGGCCTGTGAGCTGAGAGGAGCGTGGGGCCTCCCCTTGGACTCATCCAGACACTTGTCATGTCCCCCGGCAGAGAGGAGGCAGTAGAACCCTTTAGTAGTGTTGAAGTAGAAGTTGGAGGGAGCAATGCGCGGGGGAAGGTCCAGGAACCTATAGATTAGAAAACGTTAATCACCTCAATTAGTTCATTAATTTGGCTGCATATACTCTCTCTCTCTCTCTCTCTCTCTCTCTCTCTCTCTCTCTCTCTCTCTCTCTCTCTCACTCTCTCTCACACACACACACACTAGGTTTTGTGTTACCTCTCAGCCCTGCGGAGCTCCGGGAAGGGGTGTCTGATGAGGGCCTCTCCATCCACCACATGGACCTGCTCCCTGGGGAAAACATCCAGCCAGCGGGCCAGGTGCTGGTGGTACAGGCTCCTCTGCAGAGCCTTGTAGGCCGGGTCGATGTGGCCCTGCCGGAGCAGCAACTCCTCTACAATAAAATACAATAGAATACAGTAGAAAATAACATTATAATACTGTATTAATAATAGAATAGGATACTTTATTGTTAATTTGTTTGATGTGGCCCACAAATATAGCTAGTTCAGTCCCCACATTGTCATCGCCCGGCCCAGAACTTGAACCTTTCAGTAACTTGGCTACCTACCTAGAGGCTGGTAGGGCTTGTGGCGGGTCACACGGTTATGAAGGACCTGGGTATAGTCGGAGACGAGGCGCTCGGCGGGGTCGCGGACTATCAGCAGTAGTCGGACAGCAGGATTCATCTCCCAGACCCGCACTGGGACGTGGGGAGAGGCAAAGTATCCAGGGGTCTTCTCCACCGTCAGCTGTCCAGGCAGGGTGAAGGGCATCTGGGCACGGTACCACGCCAGCCCCCGCCGGAAGTGCTCTTCCACATTGAAGTAGTGCACCTTAAGAAAACGGATTTAGAGTCGTTTAACGGCATATACAATTGTTATTGTATTTCTTTAGTCGTTTATTGTGTATTTTCATTCTACACACAAATGTAAAGTATCTGTTCTAGGATTTATCTTGTTCTTTCATTCTGTTATTCTGCATAACTCTTTTAATATGATTAGAGCTTTGATGATAGTCTAAATTGTGAAAGTGCTGAGTTATGATGATGCCGATGATGCTTCTGTTTGTCATTACCTCAGCTTTGGCAACCTCTACGTCCGGATGGAGGTTGAGCATCTCGAGAAGGGCCCTGGTGCCACCTTTACGCACGCCGATGATGACGGCTCCAGGCAGGCGCTGCTGGGTGGCATTACGAGAGCGAGAGGAGGAAGAGCCGGCTGCTCGGAGCCCCCGTAGACAGACACATAGCTGGGTCTGCAGTAAGAGGAGAACCAGCAGAGCTAGGGGAACAGTCCACAGCATGGTGGACGTGATGGTGGGTGGGACGAGGAGGGAAAGGGGTGCACACACACACACACACACACACACACACACACACACACACACACACACACACACACACACACACACACACACACACACACACACACACACACAGGGGGCTTGGGGGCTGGGAGGACGGAGGCTCCTTGATAACACAGGTTCAGGATCTAGAAGTCTTCAGTGTAGAGCCTGCAAATAAATAAATGATGTGTTATTTTAAAAAGATTGGCATATACTAGTGACGCCTCACTGTGGTGTGTTTTAAAACTGCATGAAGGCTGGAGCTGCTGTGTCAAACTTCTCCTCTGAGGATCCATAATGTTTATTCTGTCATTCAATTAATGAAAAAATTGCCGAAATGTCAAGGTAAAAGTTCACGTTTCACTCACATGGCAGACATAGACACTGAAATACACTGACATGGGCTAACATGAGAAAATAAACAATGTCACACAATTTAGAAGAGAAGACACAGGGTTCTTTTTAATAGATGGTATGGGGGGGGGGTGTCCTGTATCTCTCAGTCCTGGTCTGGAACAGAGAGGAGGTGTGTACTGGCTGTCACTTGTCCTCGACAAGCAGATAACCAGTCACGTAAAGGGTGACTTGTAGAGAGCGAATGCAAAAGTCTAGGCACCATGTTGACATGTTGACATGGTGTCTAGGGTGTTGTTTAAAGTCTGTGTTCACCAGGCCTGAACATCGTCACTGCACAGCAGTGTTATAACATTATCCTTCCTCTGACATTGTTGTTGTGTTTGTTTCTGTTGCTGTTGTTCTGTCCGGGCCGGCTTGATGTCTTATTAATTACCTTCTTGTGTGTGTGTGTGTGTGTGTGTTCAGTGTGTGTGTGTGTGTTTGTGTTCAGTGTGTGTGTGTGTTTGTGTTCAGTGTGTGTGTGTGTTTGTGTTCAGTGTGTGTGTGTGTTTGTTTCTGTTGCTGTTGTTCTGTCCGGGCCGGCTTGATGTCTTATTAATTACCTTCTTGTGTGTGTGTTTGTGTTCAGTGTGTGTGTGTGTGTTTGTGTTCAGTGTGTGTGTGTGTTTGTGTTCAGCGTGTGTTTTCACCGTGTGTGTGTGTTTGTGTTCAGTGTGTGTGTGTGTGTTTGTGTTCAGCGTGTGTGTTCAGTGTGTGTGTGTTTGTGTTCAGTGTGTGTGTGTTTGTGTTCAGTGTGTGTGTGTTTGTGTTCAGCGTGTGTTTGTGTTCAGTGTGTGTGTGTGTGTGTGTGTGTGTTTGTGTTCAGCGTGTGTGTTCAGTGTGTGTGTGTGTGTGTTTGTGTTCAGTGTGTGTGTGTTCCTGGAGAGGAACCTTCTCAGTGTTCTGTTCCTCTGTTCCTCAATAATTACACCTTAGGGGAACGTTGTTGCTCACCCTGGCCTCTCTCACAGACCTCCTGAGAGGTTCTCTCCCCTCCCGGAACTCTTGAGAGGTCATCTCCCCGCCCGCACCTCCTGAGAGGTCATCTCCCCGCCCGCACCTCCTGAGAGGTCCTCTCCCCGGCCGCACCTCCTGAGAGGTCATCTCCCCGCCCGCACCTCCTGAGAGGTCCTCTCCCCGGCCGCACCTCCTGAGAGGTCCTCTCCCCTCCCGCACCTCCTGAGAGGTCCTCTCCCCGCCCGCACCTCCTGAGAGGTCCTCTCCCCTCCCGCACCTCCTGAGAGGTCCTCTCCCCACCCCACCTCCTGAGAGGTCCTCTCCCCGGGCGGTGCCTCTTTGCGTCTCACTTCATCACCACCATTAAGTTCATCATCAAGTCACCT